>NC_092576.1:44678610-44796110 GCF_037975245.1 Apostichopus japonicus
ATGGCGTCAACCTATATACGTTGGTGTACAACCAAACCGTAGTTCGAATGGCGTTTAACAATATTAAACTTATACATTGTGTAACGAGTTATTTTTGTGTTAATATCTTGTGTCTTGTTTATCTTGTTCGTTCAGCCGTTGAACGTTTGTAACCTTTGCCTTTGTATATACGTTACCAACATAAAAGGCATTGAACTAGTTTCTAGTACTTTAGCATTCCAAACCATTTCCTGCAGTTGCATAGCTGCGACTTGAAATAAAACGCACGTACACGCTGTTACAACGACTTCCCGGATATAACCATTGAAGATCGAGTCGATCGGAAAATAGAGTGACAAATATACGATATGAATTCATAAAGTGTGTGTGTGATGAGAATTTGATAACAAGATTAATGTCTTGCTTCTTAATTAATATAATAAATTAAATGGTAGCAAAATGATTTTTATTTGTGAACATGTATTTTGGTGCCAATAAATGTATTTTGGTGTGAAAATGTGATTAGGGTGTACCGATGTCACTGGGTGGGTGAGGGAGAGGAGGGGGGGTGTAAACATGGTCAAATGTGCCTCAGGGGTTCCATCAACTGAAGTACAATCAGTTTGGTTAGTTGTTGCACTGGAGACTCGTGGAAGGCGATAATTGGATCTAAAGGTGGAATGGAATGGGAGAGTGGTTGAATTTGACTTAATGTTTTACACACTTTGTGTTATAACATCCATGTTATTTCATTTCAAGTTTTAAAATAACAGTTACTGTGGATTATTCATTATGAAGATCCAAGAAGGAAAGGAGGCAAGGAACAGGAGGGTTTGGAAATTTTATAAATATGTACCACGTGAATAAGGTATGGTAGCATCAATTTTGGTATTTACTTTCCTCAGGAAGAGAGTATTTTGCTGGGGCTAAGTATGTATCAGTATATATATATTTTTTTCTACAGGAAATGGAGGTTTGTGATTCGAATGTGTATAGCATAAAGCGTCATATGTAGAGTAGCCGAGATAGCGAATAACACACCACTGTAAAGATTAATGTACCAGACATTGGTTGTAAACATGATTAAACAGATAGGTTTGTGTACGGATGTTGTATTGTTAATACAAGATCACCAACGCTGCAGAAGCTCATGTAACCTTCTTTTACCCTTGCATTATGACCCTTCTTAGCAGCCATAATTTGAATATGAATATGATTAAAAAATCGGCAGATCTGACATCTTTTAGGGTCGGCGAGAGCGGTGAGTGGCAAAGGCTATATCCCCGGGTTAAATTAGAAAGACCATGGAAAAATTAAACAAAGATAACCTGGTGAGAGACATTCCATAAAGTCTTTTTCACAATATCGTTAAATATGTATCATACCGTGGTGTCTTTGACAAATGAAGGAGATAATAATTGAAAAGGTCATATTATCAGGAAAATGTTGATGTAATTATATGCATTATATATGTGCACGTCATCAATACACATGTCTTCGGTCGTGATTTACAACATGTTACCCCCGTCAACTGGTGGCTTGTCACAAACGCACACCCCCGGCAACTGGTAGGTGGTCACAAACGCACACACACACAAATATGAGTACAGCACCATGTAAGAGTGAGTTCGTTCGTGAACGGCGCCTATCGGGGATAATCGTTAGGATACATATCCGTCAACTGGGGATACTCCGCAATACAGGGATATCCCCGATTTTAGTTTCATCAAAATACAGTCAAATGGGGTGTCAATTACATTCTCAGCGGTTGATAGTGAGTTCTGAGCTTGTTCACCACTATCCAGGTTTTAAAAGCAAATAAGTGTAAACAGTGTGTAAGTCTCGCATGGATTTTTTTCCATACACCGGTGTAAGCCTGTTTTACAACATCTGAATGGAGCGCCCCATTTCCCTCGCTCTCGGCAGACCGTGTGTATACCAAGAACGACGGAACACAACGATATTGATCAACCAAATGCAAGTGAGTTTTCGTTCAAATTTAAAAGAATGAGGCGACTTTATTGTTAGAAATCAGCCGACTGGCATATCAATACTAAACCAGTAGACACAATTGCAAATTAACAACTTATATAAAGGTAGAGTCGTTGCAGCAATTTAGCATGGACGATAACGTTAAGCTATAGTACGGGCCTAGGCCTAGCTTTAATTTTAAAGATGCGGTACATCATAGAACGCCTTTTTAAGTAAGTCTACACAATCAGACCTAGAAGGGATTTCAGTTAGAATTTAATAACTTTATTAACACAAGTCATAGTTATTGTTAGGTGTAGAAATTGTTCAGTGTGTCATTTTACATGTATCATTGGCGTATCAACGGGTTGTTTAATTTACTGCCAGACTGCCAGTGCTATGGAATTGTGGACGACCAACGTAACCATCACCTCCACACATTGACGATTGTGTTACTAGGTCTACTACTTGTACTAGTACTACGTGGCTTATGATAACCTATACACTAACTAGTATATTTTATGTAACGCATTGCGTTTGTGTAAGTGTATATGTAGCCCAACGTTTGGGTGCAATCCTCAGCCTATGCTTAATTACACTTAATATTTGTGTAGGACAATTAATTGAAATTATGTAGCATTTATTAGTCATTTAATAGCCTTACTCCATCTCTAGTCATTGCTCTTGTCCTGCTAATCCTTATTTTCCAAGAACACATTCAAAATAGCCTATGCTGTAAATGTGCAAATACACGGAATACAGCAGTTTTCGTATGATGCCTTATGCTTCTTTTCAGCAGCCATAATTTGTTACGATGATAGAAGGTTGTAACTATTTGTTTTTTATAAAAAATCATAATATATTTTTTTTCCTCTCAATTAGTACCTAACATACGTATGTAAGGTATAACTATAAAAGACCGTTTGAATCTTCCATTAAACTAGTATCGTCCCCTTAATACAATATAATCGTGGCCAGGACCACATTTAATGTTCCAAGCTATATCAATAAAGTTAACAGCCTTAATGGCTATTCAACGTATATTTGTCGCAGGTACTTAGGTATAACATGCATAATGAGTGAGGTAATGAATTTCTACTCGTGCGAATCAATCCTCGACTCTAAACATTAATTTAAAGTGCAGTTTTTCAGAGGTCGCCTTCATCGAAATTGAACTAAAAGACGTGCAGTTAGGTATAGGTTCCCATAGAAGCTTTAGACTAAACATGCAGTAAATTTGTGTAGTTTTTCATATCTTATTCTTTAATTTTTCCAGGCATTTCTAATAATTATCTCAATCTCAATAAAAAAATGCATTTAAGAAAACTCGAGCAGCATCTAACAATCGTTTTATTACAAGAACATGCTACACCAAGAAAGATTTCGAGAACGAAACATGTGTAAACGTTAGTGGGCCTGACGTTTTGATCCTATAATGATCTTCTTCACATTTTGAATGGCAATAACAGTAACATAAGGGACAAATGCACGCACAGAAAACAGACAGGTTAATCAGCAGGGCGAACACAACAGAGAGACTTTACCACCAAAAGTCTTGTCAGGGGATATTATGACCAATAATACGTTACTCAACAATATCATCAGGGAAGTGGGAAGGAACAAACAAGAAAGCAAGCACATAGGTAAGTTCAAACTATCCCCCATCTTTCTTTATGCCTTAATTATTTAAACAATGTATTACGGTAATACACTTAAGGTACATGTGCAAGTATAGGCTTTCAAGTTGTAGATAGCTGTCTCGACGTGTGACAGGTGACCCATTTACTGTACGGGTACGTTAACTAACCTCTCTCCGTTGATTAATAAACTATATTAACTATTAAACAGATAACTAAACACACCACATATGAGAGTTCAAAATCAACGGGAGTAGGAAGTCACGCACAAACACACGTATGTACTATGGAACAACTTAGATACAAATTCACACTAAACGAGGTCTAGCGTATGAGTGTGTGTGTGCGTGTGTAGTGGGAGTGTTTCCCTCTGTGTCACCAGGTCCTGCACTATACCCACCTACCTTTTTACCTTAATTTACTAGTACAATCTATTAACCTTTTTAACTTACCTAATGCTGGTTTAATTGGAATTCCTTTGTTTTGGTGTAAACGCTATTGATACAATGGCCTTTAGTTTCAATAATATGGAAAACCTTTATTGTTATAGACCTATCCAATCCTTGATTATTGGTTCAGGTATCGAATCGTCCTGGAAGTGAGAGGTGGTGTCCAATTGTTTATTTCAGGAAGTGGTGATGAACAAACTATGTCATAGCGATAGATCTACAATTTATAAATCGAAGGTAACTATGACAGTATCGAAATTATATTTCAAAGTCAGTAAATATATCCAAATAAACAAATATATTTCGAAGAACAAATCCACTACTTCATGCTTTACGTGGAAGCCGTGTTAAAACATCTCGTACAACCGATTTGCCATACTTTCTGATTTGAGTATTTGGTTCACGCGTATATACAGTTAACTTGTATTTGTAACCGTATTTCCAAACATGAGTCATATCTTTAGTAACCGTAGTAACATAACAAATCTATTTATAATTATTCAACCGAAGCAGCGGTCATACTAAATATGCAATAGCATGGATACGTCAGTAACTAAATGTTTACACTGGTGACGTAAAGCCTTTGTAACGCCTTTTTGAATTGACTTGTTCTAAGGAACGCTTGTTGGTTATGACACGAAGTTTGACTATGGGAACTGTTCAAATGAATTTTTTTTCTAAATCGAACCTACTATAACGGTTGTATTTAGAAGAAAGTCTCATAATGTCATAATTATAATGATTATTATTGCTAACCAGAACATCTGAAATATATATGGGCCTATTTGCATTTCATAGAAACAACGATAACAAGGAGTTAGCTTTGCCATTATTTTCATAGTCAATTAATCGTTTGAAGCCTACATACTGAGATATTAAGATTAACATACATTGGCTAATGATACTTTTACAAGTTGTTACATTTTGTTAATGATGACAATTTGTAATGTTTTTCGGAAAACTAATGTCAGTCTGCTCCACGATCACATAAAAAAGACAAATATTACTCACAATACAATTATAGTTTGGTAAGACTTACACAGTCTTTTAGATTTTTCACAAATTAACGGTCAATTTGCTATCACTTGATATGATACTATTCAATTTGAAAAAAAAGTTCTAAAATATATAAACACAGAGGAGCGTGAATAACATACGGTTTAAACTGCAAACAGGAATATAACTACGAAATATAGAAATGTTTTTCTTTCCTTCCTTGTTTCGCTATAACTATTTTATTTTCTAAGTATCTTACCTGTTTTCAATCGTTCCTACGTATGCAACCACGAGGTACAATAAAATCAATCCGGTTCCATTTTAACTGTCAACCGGTTAATTATTGTAAACCGGTTAATTATTGGTTACTTATATGTCGTTAATGTGATCAATAATCGCCTTTCAAACGTTTTTGTTTTAGTTTTTGTAAAATATACGACTGCGTGACATGTTGGAGATATATTTGGATAATTTGTTATTCAATGTACAAAGGATATGTCAAGTGACCGAGGTACAATTATAACTTAAAATACAGGTTATAATCTCAAACGCCTCAGATTGACCTGTAGCGAAATCTAATCATCAATTTTAGAAACATTTGCACTTCACCACAGTTTGTTTACAATTGTCAGCTGATTTTATTACATCACCATCAGTTGCCTTTCAACACCAACAGACCAGCATTCCTTTTGAAACTATCTCTTTTGTTCACCACTGGTCAGCCTTTTCAGCATTGTCACTGTATAGAATTTAGACCAGCTAAGCTCACTCTTGTTGAAATACCATAACTACTGTACCCTAGTACAGTAGTTGTTTTTGTACCATGGCAACAACTGGCCAATCAAGAGTCTAAATTCTAGCACATTGCATAATCCGGTAGATCTATACCATGTGCAGTTCTTAGTAGAAGGCTTCCACCAAGGAACAAGCATCTTCTGCTAAGACTCTAGGAACTATACTACTACTCATCTACACTACATCAACTACAACAACCACTATTAGGTTTTCTCACATATTTAATTTTGGATATTATTTCCCACCTGTAAAAACTTTCATCGCTTGTGTTATCCAAGGAGGAGTAAATTTAAAGTGTATTTTTGTTTGGACGCGTTTCTTCGGACAATTATATGGACATCATGCCTCCGGGCCCCAGATGATTTATTTTTCTTGGATTGCCACATTTCTAACAGGAGTTATTCATTTTCACTGGTGAGCTTATGCACTTTTATTTTATGTTAGGCATTCATATTTCGAATACCAACAGACCAATGCCTGTCTCTTTTAATGTAAATTTCTTTTCTAAGTATTCACAACTAACTACAATTTATGGTGAGATATATTATTTGAGGCAGTTTATAGTACAGAACTATAGAATGTGAGGCAGAAACTTTAACTGATTTATGTTTTTAATTTGTAACTCTTTAATGTTCTTGCATATTTAACTGATTACTCTTTGATCTAATTACTGTATACGATTGGATAGATTATATTAACCTAAACGGTTAGAAAGACATGTAGTAATAAAGTTGGTACTATATATTCTGGCGATGTTTCAAAAATTCTTGCATATCAGATATAGCTAACAGTTTGGTAATATTCAGTGAGGAATGTTTATGATATGATTGAATATCGAATATGAAATTCATGAATTTAATGTTGAGCTATGCCTAATTCTTTACAAGGTATAACATGTGGTATTTTTGTTATAACCTGTAAGCAGGTGTCATATATTTTTACATATGCCAACATAAATGTGAAAGTTCTTACGCCTCACATATGATAGCAACGCCAGAATGAAAACATGTCGAAGGTGCATGGTTACGATGAGTTAATTTAATTTCTGGATGCGGCACTCAGCATACCATATTCTGATAATCAAACAAGAATTTATGTTATACCATACTCAGTCTCAGTCATAAGTATTCATGATCCAAGCACACGACATACTATGCTTCTTCTCCTGGACATGGTCAACTTAAATAATAATAATGATACCAATGCAACATATTCTTATTAAAATAACATATTTAAATATGATATCTAGCTGATATTTATCTGCCAACACCACACATGCATAACTAATGAGATGGTGTGCCTATATAAACACCAGCATGCCATAATACACTTTCATACAAGTCATGCTTAGCTACTAAGATGGCCAACATATAAACCAAGTATGATAATAATTAAACCCGGTTCCTGAGATTTTTGCGTTGTCTTTGTCGCCGTTTTCCCACCCTTTTGACATGTCCATCAAGCTGTTTACATTGTATTTATCACAGCAAACGAAAATATTAGACAAGTTTATTTTTTTACCCAACGAAGAGCATTTGTCTGTGAGTACTTAAGTACTTATGCAGATAATGAGTAGAGTGTCTTTCGACAAAATCCTCATATAAACGTAATCGCATACAGTTCGCCGAATCCAATAGTTTGAATTCAACCAATCAGTGAATAGTTAACAAGCTTTTTATATGAGCCGTTGCATTAAAATAGATTCATTCACAGCAATTGGAAAAAATGCGTTGTTATCACAGCCGTACACAATATACACAAATAAAGCATAGTGTTGGAGTACATACTGGTGTACTGGGTTGCTTACGTTGCCTGCAAAGTGAACATTATTTACCTCATTATTCAATGACGTTCGTAGAATTCAAATATTCATGTTATAGGCGGGGATTGTTGTGATCCTAACGGAAAAATATCTTCGAAAGAACAACGTTCAAATTTGTAAACTATTTGACTTCTACACCACCATTTGAAGTTACAAATAAGCTATTTGTATATGTCGTTATAGCATCGTGGGGTCAATGAGGTTGAGAAATTCATAGGAAAGGAGGCACAAAGCTGCTTTCAGATTTATTAAAGTAGACCTCAATAACTCTCCTGATACCAAACCCAAGATGATCAGTTTAGTAGCGTTTAGTTCGACTGTGTAACGAATCTATAAGTAAATATAATTAGCATGACAGTCATTTATGTTTCTTATACAAGATGACAATCAAGGCATTTCCACACAAATACCTTCACTTAACCGTTTACTGGCCATTGTGTAAAAATCAAAAGCCTTCACCCTGTTAACGTCTCCTTAGTCCAGTCAATCTATGATTTAACCTTAAACAAATTACAACAGAAGTTATTTCAACGCAAATTGATAGAATAAATTCGTCTTAGTAACATACTAAAAATCGACATAAATCGACATTTGCCAAATTCCGAAATTTTGGCTAGAAAAAGAGACGGTTGTGTCGATTTTACTAATGCTTCTTATCAGCTACGGTAAACAATTATCTAGCCGTTGCCGTGGCTACAGCCTACTGCTTACACTCGAGCACGCTCGGTCACGAAAACCTTTGACTTAAGCGTTTTTGAGACTTCGTTATCTGTGTGGAATGTTCAGATAAGGAACAGATGTACATTTTTGTTATACGTAATAGCCATTGCGTTTTTGTAGTTTAAAATCAATTGAATATAGCAAAAAATGAAAGAAAATAATCGAAAGAATAGCTTCGCTAAACTGGTGTTAGGCTGGTATTACACACAAAATACATGTACTGATGTAGCCTATATCGCTGACATTGGAGGCCTAGTTACATTTAGACTTGGACCTTATTTAAATTCGAACTCTACGCAAATAGAACATTTGCTGGTGTATATTTTTTATTTACCACAAGGTTACAAAGGAAACTAACCCCCAACTACCATTTACAAATGCAGTCTGGCTAGTTTTGCACGAAATACGAACATATAGGCTAGCATAACGTTAGGCCTAATGTTATTTTAAGCGAATGAACGGTCGATAAAGGACGTAATATATTCCAATAAGTCTAACTGCATTCGTTAAAACAGCTGTAAAACCATAAGGTATATAAAACTTGCAAATGAAAAAAGAGCGACTAAAATAGGCTTAATCAGGGTTGCACTCAAAAGCAAGCCGAGATTTCGAAAATTTTGCTCTTACGTACCATTAGTAATTACGTACAAATTGCTGGAAAAATGAAGAAAACATGGATTTTCTTTATTGATCCACATTAAGTTTCATGTGTTCATACATTACTATTAACCAAACCATTATTCATTCGGATTCTTTAGATAACAACCGCATTTTCATCGATGATTAAGATACAATCTTTTTAAACTTTGCAACAAAATTGCATACTTTTGAAAATGTCACTTAAGATAAACAAACGTGACTGTGTCGTCGTATGCTTTTCACTATTTACTCTTTACGGGGTGTGGGGTGTCATTAGGTTGTATCCCTACCTTCATGCTCTATCAGTAACCTAGTGAACTAAGTAAAGTAAACCTGCACGTATATCTTCATTGTACATTTATTATTTTCTTTATTAGATGGACGTGTGCATTATCTGTCAGATTTCTTTTGAAACTGACTGCGACCCTGACTTGACATTGCAAGATAAGGGTGTTCAAGGTATTATTGAGGCAAGCCAAGAACGTGGTGAGGAACTTACCATATCTGTTGGACAGAGGGTTCACCAAAAATGTCGTAAACGATATTGCAATAAACGATCCATTGCTAGCGATTTGAAACCAAATGTAGAATGCGGTTTAAAGCGTAAATTACGTTCACAAACTGAACAGTTTTTGTTTCGTGAACACTGCTTTTTTTTTGTAGACGAAATGCTGAAGTGAACGGTAAAAAAGGTCATCAGGCCTACCCCGTCAAAACCTTTGAATTTCAAAGGAAAAGTGAGTCGGCATGTGACGACCGCGGCCAAGATGACGAATAGGCTAAACAGGTGAAAGCCAGATTTTCACTTGTGAGCGATTTACATAATGCAGATGCAATCGAACACCAGGCATGCAGCGTTAATTTCAGAACACACAAGCAGCTTCAAAAGTGTTTTCAAGGTAATTCTAAGAGTAAACGAACCCCTGGACGTCCCGAAGATGAACATCAAGCAGCCGCATTTATCAGAGTTGCGGAATATTTGAAAGAAAATGACGAAGTACAGGCTACTCTAACCGATCTAGTCGAAAAAATGAGAGAATTTTGTCCGAACCCTTATAGCAGTGTATACATAAGGAAAAGGCTACAAGATCACTTTGGCGATACAATTTTGATAACTTAGGTTAACGGCAAACCAAACGTTGTAACATTCACAAACACAGTATGGTCAATTTTGCAAGAATTTTCAAAGAGACCACGGCATCAAGACGCATTTTCCGAGAAGTTGTTTATAGTAGAGGCTGCTGCAAAACTTATCAAAAGTGATATAAAGCAAATGGAAGCATCGCATTTGAGATATCCATCCTCATCAAGTGTGTCGTCAACTGAGCAAAATCTTCAGTTTATTCCTGACAGTTTGAAACTATTCTTAAACACTATTATGGTTGGAAAAGAGAATGATGTGAAAGTATCTTCAATTGGACACGCCCTCATTCAAGCTGCACGACCCAGGGTTATGATGGCTCCTCTACAAATTGCATTAGGAATACAAATGCATCACCACTTTGGATCTCGGTTCCTAATATACACTTTGAATAAACTGGGATTTTGTTCTTCGTAATCTGAAGTTCAAAGGTATGAATCGAGCGCAGCGGCAAGCCAAGGAATCCATATGCCACCGATTGGTACAGACCATTTTGTGCAATACGTTGCGGACAATGTGGATCATAATGTTAGGACCCT
The DNA here is from genome assembly GCF_037975245.1 of Apostichopus japonicus. Lineage (NCBI taxonomy): Eukaryota > Metazoa > Echinodermata > Holothuroidea > Aspidochirotida > Stichopodidae > Apostichopus > Apostichopus japonicus. The sequence goes on from NC_092576.1 coordinate 44,689,299, forward strand.
TGATGGGCACGGTTCCTTTCATGGTATGGGTATCATTGCGGGAATCACTCCAGGCATCATAAACCAACGAGCTGTAGAAAGGTTATCGGTAACTACCAAAGAACTCACTACCATGGGGACGATCAACATATCTTATTGTACGCGAAAACAAAGTACATTGCCGGAACTGAGTTTCAAAGAAATCAGAGATCTTCACTGCGATGATCTAACGTGGAAGCTGGATTTGTTATGGAAGATAATGCGAACCATCAAATCATCAGTTCCAGGATGGTCAGGCATGATGCAGATGATGCAACAGAGGGAACACCCAGGGGAATCGTCTGTCTTCTTTTTTCCAATGATAGACATGGATCCCAGTGATAACTCATGCATATATTCTACTTTGAAGTTTGTATGCAATGAAGGAAGACGACACAACGCAAAGGCTATTCTTGCTTTCGACCAACCCCTGTACTGGAAAGCTTTAATGATTGTACTTAACGAACCTGAAGGTAGCGATCTCAAGTCCACAATTTTGCGTCTTGGTGGGTTCCATCTCCAAATGAGTTTTCTTGGTTCTATTGGTCACTTGATGGCTGGCTCTGGTTTGCGTTAACTTTTAGAGACAACGTATGAGTCAAACACTGTCAACCACATGCTGACCGGTAAATCTGTAGCAAGATCGTTGAGAGGGCACTGTTTGGTCGATATTGCACTAAACTATATGGTTATTTCAAAGGTCTTTACAACAAATATTGAGACGAAAGAAGTAAACATCCAGGTTTCAGAGGATAATACAGTATCAAATATGGTACAACAACAGGCCAATGACAATGCGAGTACGTTAATGAATGATGAGCAAGAAACAAATCAAATGGATGAAGATCTAGTTCATGAATCACAAGAACCTTCTGTATGCAGGACCGATGAAGAACTACTTTTAACGGCAAAGAACCTCCATGACAGACTGATGGACAAGGCAATCTCACCTCAAGAGGTCTGCGAAAGCGATGTGCTCGACAGTATAAATAAAGAGCTTGAAAGGAAGAAACTTTCTTTATCTAATCTTCGCACAGGATCACTTTGTTGATTTACTTCGCTTGTTTATTAAAGCTGAACGGACTGGGAACTGGAATCTTCATCTAAGTACAATAAAAGAAATGTTACCATTCTTTGCTGCTGCAGGACACAACTTGTACTTGAAATCAGCATACATATATCTGCAAATGATGATACAATTAGAGGTTGATCATCCCGAAGTTCATGCCGCTTTTCAAAATGGTCATCATGTGATCCGTAGGAGTAATCGGTCTTGGCCTGGACTCTCATCCGATCTTGTGATTGAGCAGGTACTGATGAGATCTCTCAAAACAACAGGTGGTTTGACAAGAGGACGTGGCATGACAGACGCCGAAAGAGCAAGATGGATATTTTCAATGCCAGCATGTGCAGGTATGAACAACGCTATGCAAGAGGTATGTGGAATTGACTACCACACAAGCAGTCAGCATAGAGAATCCTCCAAGGCACGAAAGGAAAGGGATCACAAGGATCTGTTCACTGTAATTTCGTTTCTGCAAAAAAAAAGGATCCGTTTGCAGAAGATCCATCTCTACGAAACATTGAAACAGCGGTAAAAGCTGACGGAAATGTAAACGTAGACAAGGCCAAAGATGTCGGGTCGACTATTGTGCAATAAATGGCTGGAAAAGGAGTGACAGGATTTTCTTTCAAGCGATCACAGCAGGCCACCACAATGAATGCCAAAACAGCTGTCAAAGTGGATAGAGATTCAACTGAAGTTGATCCACAACTCCTTTTGTAGCCATTATTATTGGCGTCAAATGGTATGTACGATGACAAGGCAGAACTTTTCCGTTACGAAGTATGCAGTCACCCATCCTCACTGTTTGATACATCTGGTCTTATGAGAGCATCGAATAAGTCTTCCCTCGCTGATGCAATATGGGGGGTAGGTGAATGTAACGCACAAGAACTGCCATCAGTTGAACTGCAGTTTGTATTAGACGGTAGTTCCCTCCTACAGCGTCTGCCGTGGCGCCAAGGCGGAAAGCTTCAACACTATTTGTAAGATGTGCTTGGACTATGTCAACAAAAGCCGATTTACTGATTGTACAAAAAGCTGTCGAATGCTCTACAAATAAAGCAACAGTTGTTATTGGTGAAGACACAGACACAGTCGTGCTACTTTGTTTCCATGCCAACAGTAGCTCACACAATGTATACTTCATGAGTGAAAATTAAACATGCAAAAGATCTGGGACATACAGAAGACAAAGAAAGTATTGGGGGAAGACATGTGCAGTCATTTACCATTTGTGCACGTTATAAGTGGCTGTGACACCACTTCTCATCCGTTCGGAATAGGAAAAGGTGCAGTTTTAAGGAAAATGGCAAATGACGATCATTTTAAGAATCATGGTGAAGTATTTGTTAGACAGGCCTCAAAAGAAGAAGCAATTAAAGCCGGAGAAGAAGCCTTAGTCTTTCTGTATGGAGGTAGTCGAGGAGAAAGACTTGATGATTTGAGAGCTCGAAAATTCTTTAACAAAGTAGCGTCGAGTAAAACATCTGTTAAAGTACAGACCCTGCCACCGACATCAGCAGCAGCAAGATGCCATAGCTTTAGAGTGTTTCTGCAAGTACAAGAGTGGATTGAACAGACAGTGATTTACTGCCCCACGAATGGGGATGGTATACGAGTAATAACAATCTGATGCCCACCAAGTCACCCTTACCGCCAGCTCCTGAAATGCTACTGCAGGTCATCAGATGTAAATGCAGAACCAACTGTGATTCGAAACGATGCTCCTGTAGGAAGCATGGGTTGGAGTGTTCTGTAGGATATAGTGAATGTCGTGGAATCAGCTGCTCCAATGTTGCAGACTACGAAAAGGATAGTGAGGAAGACTGACCGCAGTGACCTAGTTTAGTCAAGGTATCATTTACTTGATCAGTGTTTCAGTAAAATATTTGGTGTGTAAAGCTACTCCATATGAGCCGTTTGAGGAAAAATCACGAAAGTCATCTAAGAGATTCCAAACGCCAATTTGATCGTTTCTTCAATCAAATCATGCAATCTCCCTCATTATATGATAACTCGTTTTTAATAAAGATGGGAGTAGGGGGCATGCCCGATTATTAAGTGAGAGGGAGCACATTGACAAAATATATAAATTGTTACAATTTTGTCACCCCGCGACCCACAAAAATAAAAAAATAAATGTGTCTCTCTACCATCGTTCTAAAGTTACCCCCACCCCCCCCCCCCAAAAAAAAAAAAACAAGTCACTAAACGAATCGTCGCTCGGTTAGAAAATACTAATTGGCTACAAAAAGCGATGTGGGCACTGCAAGTTTAGCTCGATTGCAAATGCATAGTACTCGCTGCTTATTTACAAAAAAATGGCAATGTGTATAAGAGTTAAATTTCAGTTTTAGTGACTAAACCCCTTGTTTTGTAAATCAAGAGATGCCCATACAATGTGATGTCAAAGGAGAGTCACATGTTTTCATATTATTTGCCAGGTAAGTACGTTTTATCTCAATACTCTTATGCCCACGCTAAAGTTATGTAAACATTGTTCACCTAAAATCATAAATTAGTTAAATAAGGAATAAGTTAGAAAACATAAACCTCCACGTACATAGTCCTCTCTTCACTTATGATCACATGGCTATGAGCAAAGCGCCCTCAATGACGGATTCTTTACTATCTAATTTACAACCATTGCTTACTATTTAAAGGTACCGCCGTATGATTGAATTATGCTTTTATTGTAATTTATGTATTTAATGGCAATATATATTGAAAATTTATTGAAAAAATAAACCCACCGCCATTTTGTATTAAGACGCCATTTTGGTTGGGTTAGACAACCAGGATCAATGCCGATTTTGGATATGACGTTTATTAGACACTTACCAGTCTAAAACTCCTAAAAAACATTCTGTTGCATTTTTTTTAAGGTTGAGCCATTTTTTGTAATAGAGTGACTGGACTACCTGAACTGATTGCTTGCTTAGTTTTCTAGTTCCGTAAATGGACACGTGAGAACGACGGATGCAATGGCTATTTGTGTCCCAGTACCGTGGTGGGGATCGGTATGCCATATGCCATAATCGGTATGCCGTATGCCATAATACAATACTATCAGTTAGTTCTTGTTCTCTAGCACCATTTTTGTTCGTATTTGTTCTATCCCTCTTACTCCCATTGGTATAAAGCTGCGACAATTTCTGGTTTGGGACCTAGTATCGATTACAGACTGACGTCTGTTCCTACCGACACCCTAACTTTACATTCCTGATACAATATATATATATATATATATATATATATATATATATATATATATATATATATATATATATATATATATATATATATATATATATATATATATATATATATATATATATATATATATATATATATATGGGGTTCTGCCCAGGGTGGATTGAGTGCCGGCAGGACTATCTAAGCGGAGCGCCACCATCAGTTGGCGCGGAGCGTACATGAAAATTTTGGGTTTTGGAAACCCCCCAGATGGCCGGAAACGGCCCTTCCAGAGTATTCTGAGCCACATGTAGACAGCTTTGAAATGAGATCTCATGTCTGGAATTTTTCATAATTAATGAAAAAAGGTTAGGACATATATCTGGAGCACCAGAGTACAGACCAGCCGGTGGTGCCTATTAAGTATACTAAAGAGCAATAGCAATGCACCGTGCACGTGGCTGACTAGTTCGTGTAGCAGTCACGTATAATCACTACGAGGCGGAGTGCGCTGGTTATGCCTAATGCAATATGATGTAAATTCACCCGCTACGAAGGTTAAGGCCGTATGTGTACTAGCTAGCTGGATAGTGCCTGTGTCTCGCGCGATAAAAATAGATATAATATCAATAGTACGATCGGGAGTTGGAAACGGAGACAGTCATTGGTCTGGAATGCGGAACTCTGGTAATTTTCACTAAGTATGACATTGTGATGTGTTGGATATTTTGAAATTTGAACAGTTATGATCTGGATTTCCCCTAGTCTCAAACAGATTGTTTCTGTACGTTCGACCCTCCGGCTATGGAGCTGTGTTTTTGGAGTTCCTATCGAAAATAAGTGCCAGTCGGAAAAGTCACTCAGGCAGATTGTGGCGGTCGGTAATTCAGCGTGCTGGTCGGGCCCGACCGGCGCCGACCGGCAGCGGCAGAACCCTGATATATATATGTATATATATATATATATATATATATATATATATATATATATATATATATATATATATATATATATATATATATATATATATATATATAGATAGATAGATAGATAGATAGATAGATAGATAGATACAACAATAAACTTCGTAAAAACCGATTAATTACTAGTCTATGATCAGAGTGATAGCACACAAGTGGCAACAGTCCTCCATGAATGTGTACACTATAGGTTGTAAGCAATGGTGAGCAGTGTGGATTAAGGTAGTTCAGTGTAGAGAACATGTCCAGTAATTGAGGAGACCTACCTATTTAGGTCTGGATCTAAAGCTTGCAGTAACCTAACCTAGTAAAACAATTCTATTCGCATTAAAGAAACGTTGATTCCAGAATATCGAGTGTAAAGCATCTGGCGTACGAAGACACGGTATTTTCACAAACTAAATAGTAGTCGGGGCAGTTCCGTTTATGCAGAAAATACTTTAAACTTGAACAGTTGAAACCACTCATGCGAGTCTGTTGCCAAAAGGAGACAGTATTTGAAATATTAGAAATATTAGACACAGTGACGTCAGAAGGAATAATTGTATCATGGCAACAGTTACGGAGTTTAAGCAAATTTAAAATGGTTTTGCTGTAGGCCTAAAAATATATTTCCCATGAAAAGTAGATTTTTTGTTCAAAGCATATCCAACGATATTTTGTATTTATTTTTTCTTAATGGGAGGGGACTAAGGTACAAGTTTTATATCTAGCTATGCCCACCTTCTTTAAGTCCTTCATTGATTAGTGCAATATATTAACTACATATATTATGTTAAGTGAATGTAGTTAACATTAAAAACATTACATTACACTGGTAAGTTCAAACTCAACTGATACGGATGATCAAAGAAAATAAGAAATCACACTTAGAAAGAACCCTCCCAAAATGGAACAAAGGGGGCAAATATTAATTTTAAGTGGAGTTTAGAAGGTTTTTTTGTCGGGGGGGGGGGGGCATTCGAGGGGGACGAGAGCTTCATTCTCTGTATGTGTTCAGGTCTTGCACTATCCCCACCATCCTTAATTCCTTCATTGATTAGTACAATGTATTAACTGTATATACTTTACATGTAATTGTACCAGTACAGGTTTGTCTAGTTTTTTCACCAAACAAAATGCACGTGACATATATACAGTGTGCGGAAGATGGGAGGGGATGGGGGGGGGGAGGGGAGGGGACCCATGTGATACATTATTTTCCCTAATTTCCTAGAAACGATATTTAACGCAACGGGAATGTGAACGGGATTTGTATAGAACAACACATTATGACGTTAACACTTGTACCAGTACAGGTTTGTCTAGGTGTTGATAGGTGTCTAACCAAACAAAATGCACGTGAACTATATACTGCACGATAGAGGGAGGAAGTGGGGGTTACGTTAGCTCTCGTATGGACCTGGGACACGTTATTGTGCCCAAGTTTCTAGAATAATCACTTGAATTACACCTATCTCTTATGTAACGGCAATATGAATATTAACTGCATTGAGAACATTTAACGGCGTTGTGAATATTTATGAAGGCATTGTGAATAATTGAGCGCAGGGGTTATACTACGCTCAAGAAATAACCAGTTTAATTGAGACCATGTGTTCATAATCACGTGGATCGGAGCAAATGCGTTTTAGTCTAAGGCATTGGCTGTAAACAATAGAACTAATGTAACTATTTGGGTGAATCTTGTTATGTGTAAATACAAATGAATACCAGTAGGCTTACAATAGACTGAAGTGTTTAAAGACGCACTATTCAACTTACCAGAACATCTAAAATGATATTTAGTATTTATAATCTTCTACAGAAAGTGTTTTCATCTCATAAAATGAACTAACATGGTCAAAGAATGAATGAGAGATTCTTCACTATGTGGCCAGACAAAAAAAAAATATATATATCGTCAATGTATGTAGAATGATGTTGCGGCTTAAGTGGGGAAGCAACGTCGGATACCTAATTAGACAGAGCATATCTAGGGCCGACACATTGAACCGTGCGGACATTTTAACATATCAACAACCGGTTGCTTTAACTACTTACATTATACAACACTTTATGTACATGTATATAGTGTTTTAAGTTTGATTAATCATTCGTGATTTTGAATTTTGTCATCCTATTAATTAGGTAGTATTGGTAAAATTGTCTTTATAGGCGAGTTATTGGGCTCGACTCAAACGTTAGCCACCATATTGTTTTTGTCAGTTAGTAGCGGGATTTTGCCAGCCTTCCTAATATTGCAACCGTCTATAACCGTAACAAGCTCTCATGCATTCTGATCATGGTTTATGTGGGTAAGGGATCTGGTGGGAAGGTTGATGTCCTGATGTTTTTGCACTACGTTTCCATGCAGAAGAGCTAGTAGGACACTATTTTCCTATTTGTTCCGTGCTTTTCTTTCATCCTGTCGGCGCGGACAGAAAATCACTACACACGGACGTTTTTTCCTAGTTAATAATGTCCGTCCAGACTGATAATACTGTCCGCCGGACACAATTCCCCCGAGAAAGATGTCCTACGGACACAATTCTCTAGGAATAGTGTCCGTGAGACGCCCGGACACTATTCCCTGTCACACTAGCTCAGTCTTAATACAAGCTCTATGGTAAAGGGTTTCTCTTTTTGCCGATTGCTGGATTCATCGTTGATTGTTATTTTCTCACTTTTCCGATGACTTTGCTGGGTATGCACTCTTACACAAACCCTTTGATCAAACTCTGTGATCAATATGCTAAGGTTTGATATTGAGTGATACACCTTACGCGATTTTATAATAATTATGTATGTCTGTGACACCAAACTTTAACATACGCTTTCTTAAAAAGGATAACTTGCACGGATACAACAAGAATTACCTGCACAGACAGTAAAAACTCGATTTTTGTTATACTGGATGACAGGAGTTATTTGAATTATCAAATATCAAGATTTCACTCTGGAAGACTGATAACATTTCCGACGAAAGAAAACTGGGAGGATATCATACTTAGTATCTGAACTGCTCCATTTTGAGTTATGAAGCGTTTCGGTTTCAGGAGATATTTTCTTTGAAGTCAGGTTATATGTGAACAAAAATGGGTCTATTGTTCCAAATGGTGATGTTCAATATTTAGTGTACCAAATAAATTGGCTCATTTGATTTTGTGGGTAATTTGATGTGAAAAAGATGTAACAGAGGGAATTTCCCACTTTAAAATTTTGTCAGAGAATGTTATTCCGATAATACCTCGCTCAGCAATATCACTGTGGAAGTGATGAGGAACTACCAAAAAAAACAAACACAGAGGTAAGTTCAAACCATCCCCCACTTTCCGTAAATCCTTCATTGATTAGTTCAATGTATTGACGTAAGGTACCTATTCAAGTATAGGTTTTCTAGGTGTAGATATCTGTCTCATCTGACGTGTGACAAGTGACATATATACTGTACGGAGGGCGGGTACGTTAACTCTTGTCGGGACAAGTTATTGTCGTTAAGTCCCTAGACACAGTCTCCCAAATTGTACCTCTCAATATTCCGCAACGCGAATATGAACGAGCTCTATCAATAGCTTCGAATAATGAATTTAAGTGTATGCAATTAAAATTAATATATTTACATCACACTGGTAAGTTCAAACTCAATTGATACGGATAATTAAAGAATACGAGGAAATCCTACACATAAATACTCTCCCAAAATTGAAGAAAGGGGACAAATACATACATTAAGAGAAGTTAAGCGGGGTTGCTATTGTTCGACCGAGGAGAATGAGGAGCTCCATTCTCTTTATGTGATCAGGTCTTGCTTGTACTATTCCCACCTTCTTTAATTCCTTTATTGATTAGTACAATCTAATGACTGGCTTTATTTTCAAGGTAGTTGTACAAGTACAGGTTTGTCTAGTTGTTGATAGGTGTCTGACCAAAGAAATGCATGTGGCCTATATACAGTGTGCGGAGGAAGAGAGGGGGTATGGGGAAAACTGTGATACATTATATTCCCTAAGTTCCTAGACACGATCTGTTCAGCAACGGGAATTTTAACGGGATATGTGTAAAGCAACAAATGATGAAATTAGTGTATATTAGTTGACATAAAGAATAAAGCAGACCACCACATATGTGAGTTCAAAATCATCTAATTGAAGCATAGGGAACCGACACACACACAATTTCACGCAAAATGTAACAACTTGTATACACATTGACACCAAATGAGGTCTAACGTATGCGTTTGTAGATGGGACGGGAAGGGGGAGAGGTATAGGGGAGAATGATGGATTCCCTCCGTGTCACCCGGTCCTGCACTTTACCCACCTTCCTTATTTCCTTCATTTGTTAATACGATCAATTAACCTTATTTACTTACCTAATGAGGGTTTACTAGGATGTCTTTTGTTCTGGTGTAAATATCATTGACTCAATGACCTGTAGTTTCATTGATATGGAAATCCTTTATTGGTATATTCGATCCTTGAGTATTGGTTCCGATAACGAATGGTCCTGGAATTGGAGGTGATATTTAACTGTTCAATTGAGGAAGTGGTGATGCACGTACAGTGTCATAGCAATATATCAAGCCTTTTTCATTATAAGGTAAATGTAACAGTATCGACATGTAATTGTTACACGCATATCGTTGAGTAATTGTCGTGAGCCTCGTCGACAAGCGGTTATAGTATGTACGGGGTATATAGAAACTAGTACTTGAACCAAGTATGACCTCTGCCGCGGTTGGTTAATTATGAATAGATGCGTTATGTTACTACGACTACTGAATAAATGACTCATGATTCGAAACAAAAGTTACAAATACAAGTTAACTGTATATACGTGTGAACCAAATTCTCAAATCAGAAAGTAACGCACAACGTACAACAGGTTTTAACACGGCTATCACGGTAATACATGTAGTATTGGATGGGTTTCTCGAAATATAGTTGTATATCGGAGTTATGTCTGCTTAATTTGAATATATGTATTTACTTACTTTGTATTTAAATATATTCACGGGGGAAAAATAGGACTAAGAAAAAAAATGGCAAAAAATAAAGAACAATTTTCAATAATGATGACGGCAAGTAGGCTAAATGTGACTACTCTGGCATGGCAGGGGTCTTGTTTTCATGCTCGGGAAGTGCCATATCCTGCAATCTGGGGAGGCATTTTTTTCTCCATTTTCTCCATTACGCTACGCGCCAATCATGGTGGCGCGTAGCGTAGATTGACCTACCAAACGAACCCCCGATAATTATGACAGATGGCCACACTCTGATCTGCCGTTTCAATCCCAAATAGCTTTCGACGCCCCTGCACGTACTTCTTATAGTACTCCTTTAATGTATTGTTACTCTGTCCGCCCCGGTAGTGTGGTGAATTACCAGGTTTTGTAAGAAAAGTTAGGGTATTTATGTAGGTAGATGCCCGAGGACTCCTTTAAATATATTACACTAACAATGCAACAGTTTTAAAGGACCATTGCCCCTATAATGTACCCTTGGTACATCTTTCACAGTGTACTAAACAAAATAAATATGTACAAGAACAATACCTTAACGACTAAACACGACAAACGGATAACGTACATTAACTAACCGTATCACGGCACAGCTATTCGTTAATGCGCACGTGGCCCAGCAGCCCGCTAAACTATACGCATTGCGCTGAAGACAACGCAGCGCCTGACGAATAATTCGTTAAGAGCAACTCAGCACAGCTTACGACGAAATGCGTCAGTCCGCGAATCTTATGCTGCGACGGCCGTGTAACTGCACACGCCGTTTACGCAGCGCAACCGCATAGCATTAAGCCGATCATCTGCAGAAGCCAAAGATAACCCCTAAAACAACAACTCTGACAAACGCTATAAAATTTGGCGAGGATTCTACCTGACAACTTGTTACAAACTATAATCACAATGAATGTCTGTAAACGACAATTGCACGGCACTATACACAGCACCGTAACTGTTTAAAAACCTATACACGATTTACTGACCAATTGCGACATATCGAATAAGGTTAACACGTACCTGAACCCAATTACAAGCCGGTCAACGATCCCTGACCACCACCCAACGTCTATGCACCTTTAGTAATTCCCCCGTTTACGAAGAACAGAGACGACATTGTCCGTCAGACTGTTCAAATAAACCCAACCCACTTGTAGCCAGCAATAAACTGATACCCTAGATAGGCAGACTAGCGCACATACCAGGAACCCCTGCTTAAACATTAAACAAGCAAACAAAAAACATTATCCAACTGGGAAACAAGCATCATAGAAAATATGTACACACGAGAAAATAGAGTGCTTTCTCGTAACATTATATATTCCATTACAACTGGTATCATGATATTATATCTAACGCGCTTCTTCGTGAAGCTACCCGAACAATTGAATCTTTCAAAGTGGTACATTCATCGATGTTTATGGCCATTTTTAATTACAAAAAGGTCATTTTAAATGGTCATTTTTTCAAGCTTTTGTACTGCAGCTGGAACGCACGCAGCTTACCAGGACTGAACACAAATGTACATAGACACGAGAGGCAGACGACAGGATTCTTATCCATAAGCAACATAAGGCGCATTGCATTTAGATGCACGTAAATCAGAGTGTATGGTATGATAGCAGTGACCGTCGTAAGCAATACAATAGCAATATATAAGTATAAGTGTTTTCTAAGTTGATGGTAAATGTGATAGTATCGAAATTCAATTACAAAACCAAACATTCAAATTAACCAGACATAAATCCGATATAAAAAGCTAATTCGAGAAATACATCCACTATTGCATGTATTTCCCTGATAGCCGTGTTAAAACCTGACGTACAACTGATTTGCTATACGTTCTGACTTGAATATTTAATTCACACTTATATACAGTTTACTTAAGTTTGTCCTTTTTCCAAGTATGAGTCATATCAACAGTAAACGTAGTAATCAATTCCAATTTATTCATAATTATCCAACCAAAGCAGAGGTCATAATATATATACAACAGCATCGCAACGTTGGCTACTTAATGTATAAACTGATGACGTAGAACCCTTGCAACGCCTTTCAAATTAATCTACTTGAAAGCGCGCTTATGTGAATTCTTAAATAATGAAATGGGCTACAGTGATATGTTTGTATTATTAGTTACCTTAACGGATTAATTGATTAATCACTTGAAGAATTTAAGTACATCATTCAATCAGAAGAAAACTGTACCGAGTTCCTCTTTAAGCTGTTTATTTAAGATGTGCTTCTTCTCGAGTCCCAGACTATATTTCTAATAGTCGAAGCATTTTTGGTTTGTTTATTGGTAAATATATGAACATTTCTTCAAGATTCGCTGCGAAATTTTACAGGAAAAACTTAATTTAGCAGTCACTTCTTATTAATATTCACCCAGCAGCTGTACGTAGTCCATGTGTTCATGATCTTATAGACTTCAGTCAAATAGCTGTTATTTGACTGTTTACACCAGTAATTTTGGATTAAAGGTTAATAGGCTGCAAGTTATCTTTATTGAAGAAACCCATGGGTCAGTCCAAGTCAATTAATGATGGGTTGTACTCTGGTTATTGGTGCGAAAGTAGTCTAAAGGCTTATAAGAAGTAAATTGTTCTGGTTGTTAAATATTTGACCAAATACAACGATATCAAGCAACAGTGAATCGAGTACAGGTACGAGTACTTAATCATCAGAGTGCTGGTACGAAATAATGAGTACGAGTTTTGTTCACCTAGTGCGAGTACCGATCTTTTTGAAAAAAAGTACTTGAGTGCAATTCTAGTGCCAAGTGCTTTTCGAGTACTACAACATTAGAACATAGCTTCTGACAAAATTTTACGATTTTTTTTTTTTTTTTTTAGTGTCAATTACAGATACAAGTTAAAAGAAACTTGGCAACAGCAAATCTCTCCAGAAATTGAAAAAAAAATACGGATACCGATAATATTAATCTTCTTTACACTGTACTTGAGGTACTGTTTAATATAATTAAACGTAAAAGGGTAGTAAACACTCAGTGATTGTTTGGAATGGTTCAAGTCCACTCACGACAGATTCACACTAAATTGTGGCTGTAAAAGAGGTATTTGGAAAGAGCTTTGATGCCATAACCGCCTTGGCTATACATTGATATCCATTAAGTATAAATTCAATGTGGCTCACCTTAAGGGGATAAAAGCTTTTTTTTCTCTTCAGTTGTCCTTAAAAAGTAATACTGATCAAATCCAACCTTCACCTCTACCCGTCATAGTCATTTGAACTTCCTCTTTTAGTTCATTTTATTAGCTTTATTCTTTTGAGAACCGCGAAACTTAGTACAATCCTGCTAACCACGAGAGATTCCTTCAAAGTCCGTGCAGTCTGTCCTAGTCAATGATGTATGACTGTATCAAACAAGAATTATAGTTAGGTGTTACCACGAGAGATTCCTTCAAAGTCCGTGCAGTCTGTCCTAGTCAATGATGTATGACTGTATCAAACAAGAATTATAGTTAGGTGTTACCTTTCAATCGGTTAGATCAACAAACCAGCACTGCATGGTATTCATCGCCCAGCGTAACTGAAAAATTTGCATAGAAATGCTGTTATAATTATTCATTCAGCCTTGTCGTTTTGGTAAATTGTACATCGTATGACATGGTTCCAGGCTTGCGTGTTATAAACAGCAATGTTTTACACGTATACATTGCAAATCGAAAGATAAACATATAGTATATACATCATATGTGTTTTTCTTCCATTATATATATAAACTTATACAATTGAATCAAAGACCACGATATTTACTATTACGAGTAGTGACATATCACACACTAAGCTATATGGAAGGTAAAGTTTAAAAGTTAGTTATTTTGACCTGTTGTAATATTTTAATTTTCATATTCAATAGAGGTACACTTTCAATTTTTGGGATATATGCGTTAAGGAAACTATACAACCTTACTTATCGTCTTACATGACTATGTTCAACATTAAGTGTTCACATAATATACGGTAGATATCATTTCTTTTGTACTAAATGAGGACTGAATTCACAACATTTCCCCCTGAATTGCACAGTTAAGCCCTATTCCTAGCTGTAACCTACGTAAAATTCAGTGACGCGGTTAGCTACACTCTAATAATTTAAGTCTGCATGTGCTTGAATTGTTCAGGACGTTTGAAATGGCGTCTTATACATTGTAAAAGTGTGTAAGTGGCATGTGAACTAAGAATACAATTGTGCAGAGAGCGAGGCTGATATTGAAAGTATACAATCTCGGCAGAACCATAGACATTTTTATACAGAAAGAATGACTATTCGATGACAAATAAGAGACAATAGTCCAACAGGAATAATAAATAATTACATCACTCAGGGAACATTGAAGGCCGAAACAAGAACTTCAACAATTTCTTGAAGGTATTTCGACGACTGATTAATTTATATTTTCCTCTCTGATCAGTCAAATGACCTACGGGTAAAATTTACAATAAACTCTTTAAGATATATTCTTCAAGTTGCATTATATAATCTTTTAATTTTTTTCTTCTCTCTATTGTTTCAGGCGGTTACCATCATTTGCGTAAAGGGTTAAATATCATTCCCACTGTGAGTGGAAGGTTGTTGCGTTGTCCACAAATAGCAGTGATCCTATACTTCCCATCTGAATATAACCTTCACCCTATTTCCTTACAGGACCTACCAACGGTAGCTGTGGTGCGATTTTCCCTTCCAAACAGGTTTGCAATACGGAGTTTTCATCCAGTCAAAATGCCAAAACATCAATGAGTTCATTGACGTCACTGAAACATGTTGCTTAAGCTGAAGAGATTAATTGTTGTTGATTGACCTGTGACACTTAGTTAAGTATAGTGACTGGGTTTCATTCCAAACGCCCTAACTTTATTTTCAATGCTTGGAACACATGTCAACCTTAGTTATGATACATACGCTACATTCCATTGGGTTTGTGTTTAAATGGTTAGGCAACACGCATTTCAGTCATTGATTATGTGGTATTAAATATGCGTATCCATAAGTAATATTACGTGATTAAGTACCATGATGCCCCTAGGTAATAACTGTTAAAGGTAATTCAATAGTTGGTAAGCAGTATTCGATACTACGACAATGTTAGTTGCAACTTTGTAAAATTTGTTTGATAACACATATGCCTTATAATGCTTTATCGATCATTACCCACACAGGTATCAGAACTGTGAAATTAATTTAAGGCATATTATTAATGAAGTTGGTGATGTCATATTTTTTCAGGATACTATAATTACATGATTAACACTAATAGGGTAGTAATTGTCAGTAGACAAGTGGTAACGACATGCGAAATAAACTTTGTTTTGACTTAACACGATGATTAATCAGTTCCATTTGTTTACTTTCTGTATTATATATTATTCGCCGTCTGACCTGAAATGTCGCTGGAGGTATGCTATTATAGCTGTAGAGAGTGCTTATTCATTTACCCCATCAATAAAAAAAACTCTTCTTTATGCCTGCTCCCATGCCTTCAGCGTCTTCTCAGATAATGCAAGAGTTGAAGGCGGTTGGGGTGGGGAGGAGGGGGTTGAGAAGGGGGAAGTCATTTTGAAAGGTTAATGAACAATACTTTGAGTCAAAGTATGAAACAATTAAATGTTCTCACATGGTGTTGTAATAAACCTGAATTATTCATTTAGGGGATTAGTCAGGAGAATAAATTGTTGGACACACAGAGAATAAGTTAATATATGCTTCACAACATGCAGTAGTAGCAACCTAATTGTGTGTTAGTCTTTTCCATAACTGTACACTATTCTGTTTTCTCGACCAATCTTAACAATATTGTTATAATTTAACGTGTAGCAACGGTTCAGCGTAAGAAACGACACAATAAAAGGGTAAACACACGTTCTTTAGCAAAACGATTTCGAGCAAATCCTTCTTGTCTTGGTTTCTTTCATTAGCTCAGTACTACGTATGTCTATGAATTCCGATTATTGTTAATCATGATACGGTTCAGTAGCCAGTCATAGTAAAACTTAAACGGTTAAACTACGGGTTTCTTGTTACTAATAACACACATATGTACAGTCTGCTGTTTTAATACGTTCAACGGTTAGTGTTACACCTTACCGTTGACCCATGTATTCTGTTCGCTACCACTCTTCTGAAGATCAAAACATTTTGAAATCCAAATTATACAAAAAGGGCAAAGTTAAGAGTTCAAATTCATATACCGATTGCGCTCGATGCAATTACAGATACCTTTCATTTACTGAAGATCAATTGAAGATGACACATTTAAGAAACATTCTTTTCTTTTCAATTTCCCGAGACGAGTGATATGTGACTGGGAATGTAGTAAGAAATTGCCACACTATATCCTACTCCCTAGTTCATGAAATACATTGCAACACTTGTATTTGATAACACTGGTGCGATTCTAGAAGTATGGCGTTCTTGTTGTACAGCGTAAATTTAATTAACACACATATTCCGAGATACAAACTGCAAACCAATTACAATCCCGTCTTAACATTTGTTCTCAATCTAACTGGAATTTATCAATTCAAATCTGGTAAACTGCGACAGCAGATAGGGGCTATACGATGTATGACAAGGTTTATCTAACTGACGGACCCTTAAGTTAAAGATATCACTGATTGATTATGTTGACAATAATTGGTTCACTCGCACACTAAGTGGAAAGTATGTTGCACCATGCAATGAAAGCAAAACGTCAACTCCAAGTTCAGCATGTTGTAGTCAGTATTTTTGGTTAAAGTTTAAAATACGTAAATTAGAGTATTTATTGAAATAGTGAGATGTCCATCTTCTTAGCAATGATGTTCAGTTAGTTGTGTAGCCTTAGTACCATAGCTAACAACAGTATTGTGATGCTTTACAAAGGCGTTATTGCATTGACTAGAATCTGTATTCAGTTGCTTGCAAAAATAGCTATGTTGCTTGAGTGTATGAATGTATGGATGTATCGGAAAAGGTTGTGTAGCCGTGTGTGTGGATATAACTTCAAGCAGTATGGTGTCTTTTTTGCTAAGGATTCAAACTGAAAGTAATAACAATGTTACGTTAAAAAGTGTATTTCTAATTCAGGCAATGCGGTGTTTTGTCATTTGAAACCATTATATATGCATCATTGGTGTTAAATGTTTTGACATGAGGAAATCGGTAACAAATCAATGTAAAATCAATGAACCACAAGAACATAGTAATCATGAGGACGTTTCGTCTTGTTATCACAAAGCTATTCGAGTTAACGTACAATGATAATGCCATGGAGCTATCGTCATTAACGTGTATCATGTGAAATGTTTATTTCCCTTGGAAAGTTCAATTTGTAGTATTTATACTTATTTTTACACGATATTTCTATTTTCCAGCATGACTCCATACCCCAGCATGGCATATATTGAGACTGTTTTCATAGTATGTAGGGACAACCAATAACTGTCTGGATTTATTCAATATCCAGTCTATTAATTAGGTTAATCAGCGGTGTACCGTGTGTTTATTGCATGATAAAGCACGAAATAGGGCGTTCACACAAAACACTAATGACATTAACCAGCAACTAACCAGCAATTGTCTCAAAATGGTGCCACCCTAAAATGTTCATGCTACGCTTCTCTCCAACTGATGGTGACGCTGCGCTTGCATAGTGTCATGGTGGGAAACGTCCCACCCACTCAAAATTTCAAAAGGAAGGTCCTGTTATATACGAACATCATTATGTAACATTTGGAAGATACATAATGTTTTCGATGTTCCTTAAATGCCCCCTAGATAATCTATCCAGGGTATAGCCCTGGAAAACTTTGTTTTATAAATGCTTACGTATCTGATAAAGTAAAATGTTGCCAGATACCCATCAGTGCTTTTTATTTGTTCTTATATCAGATGTGTGCATATTGTAAACATCTGTATAACAAGACGATTTTATTCTTGTGTGCAAAGCTTAACATTTTCCGTTTTGGTTCAATTGTTCAATTTGATTGGCACCCGGCTGTATAATAGATAACTAGTCTTTCTTAATTAAGATAGGATAACATAAGTCTAATCATTTGTCAGATGTGACTAAAATATAATTATGAACAACATATCAATTCAGGGACAAAACAGAAGCAAACTTGAAGATTTCTAGACGTGTGTTCTCTCCCTGGGCCCCGCCTGGGCTTCGCCGCTGGACCCCAACATTGCACCAAGGCGGGTCTCTAGACCCCATCCGAGGTTTAACTCCAAGTCGCACACTCCGTTAGTTATACATGTTCAGTCATTTATCTCCCCACTCCTCACTTTCAATTGGGATTGCCTCCCTGCATTCCTGCAGTTTTTTGTATTCATAGCAAATCTCGATAACCTCAGTTCATCTAAAAGACATATTAATTTATATAATGAGGTTTTCACCAGCCATTTAAATAAGCAAATATATGTCGTGTAGAAATCAATATCATGTTTTATTTCAGTGGCAAACGTATGAATACGTTTTTTTTTAGTGCGTTTTGCTCTTTTGGTGATTTCATAAGTCCTGCTTTGATAAAAGAACCATTGTTTTGTTTCATCTACTGTTCTCTCACGCCTGTATCTGATGTCAACAGACCGTGACCAATTCAACACATAATGCTACCTTATAATTGGGAAAGGTTTCCACTTAACGAATGATCGTCCGTATTACTTACCTAGTTTCCTATATTAGGGCCTCATACTCCCCGCCCCCCCCCCCAAAAAAAAAAATGGAAGCACAATTTACCGACTGACAAAAACATTTGATTCCCACTTTCATGTTTATGTCATCAATGATGTTATAGCACGGTCGGGAAAAGTCACCAGTCTCCCGTTGCCTTTTATGGCGTCATACTACATTATGACATATTGATCACATCATCTCAAAAACAAATATTCATAAATGACATTCCAACATACAGAAACAGGAAAAGTGCGGCCTGAATGCTGAACAATGCACGTGTCACTGAATAAACCGTCTCTCCTACCCATGAATATATCAAATTGTATATTTGTAGCGTCGTGTTTACGTGTGTTGATGTGTATAGTATCAATTCACAAACCATCGGAAAAGCGTGAAGCATGATTTAAACGGGAAAAGAGGTATATAGTTTAAGTTGTGACGATAAAGCTAAGGAATATAAACATATATAATTCAAGGGGAAAAACAATGTCTGGGAAAATAAAACCTGTTCACCCGAATGGACGTGATTATAGTATTTGTTTATCTTTTTCTAAATTTTAGCGACATGATGTATTTACTGATAAACTGTTACCTATAGTTCTTCATGATTATGTTACAAAGGAAATACTTCAAGACTTTTGTTCTATATTTAATGTAGGTTAAATATTCGAAATCTAAATAATCAACAACCAATGTTTACAATGCTATATGTATTTTTAAGATTTTGACTTGGTGAACCAATGAGCTGCCATTTATTAGTGTGTTATGGCCAGGCATTGAACATTAAACGTGTTAAAATGGCTACAGGTCAGTTGAGGAGTTCAAAATTCGATGTCTTTTAGAACATTAACTCAATAATACTGCTGATGTAGCTTGTGCATGTGTGATATGAAAAGAAGAACCATGTTGCTTTTGGTAGTGGCCATAGGTCATTTGATGTAGCAAGCGGTGAAAGTGTAAAAGCCAAGCCTGAAATTATTAGGGCGGACATATAGATGGGTATATATTGATATATGTATGCAGTCTTTTTTGAAGACTTACGTGGGGTCAGCAGAGGTCAAATTAGGTATGTATTTTTAAGTCTAAAGTAGTAAATTCCCTAAGATCTACTTAAGCACCCCAATGGTGTTCTTGTTTGAAACTTATGTCTGTCTGTCACACAGTAGTACTTGATGAGTCAAAATGTAATGTGATAATACAGTAAATAATTTTTCTTTTCCTGTAGTCATTTTTAAGTTCATTTTGACAAGTTTATCGCTAATTTGTGACCCATTACATACAGTATGCATAAACTTGAGTTGTGTTGAGATACAGAGTTGAGTTTGTGTGGTAACATTGGCATATCTCTGCATTCATCAGAAGACATCCGAAGATGAAAGTTGAGTTAATTACTTGATCATTGTGTTAATACTGTGCATTTTGTTAGAGGTAAGGATTTACTAAAGGTTGATGGCTGTGCCAGTTTTAACTATTTTCTACTCTTGGAAGGGGTTGGAAGGGTTTGAGAGTGGAAGGGGAGGGGGGGGGGATTTTATACAATGATGGAAAGTGTTTTTATTCGCTGTCACTTTTTTTTATATTAGAAACAAGTACAACAGTGTATTTTATAGGGAGGTGAAGGGTATCCCATTAACATTTGTTTGAGAGGTAATTACATAACCTTAGACTTTTCGTGCATTGACAAGTATCTGTGTTCTGAGTGATTTTTTACTGACTTGAATTACTTTTACCACTTTGTAATAGCTTGGGGGAGCCTGGAATCTTAGTAAGCTTGTAATGTCTTCTCAATTCCACATCGGCATCCTACTACATGTGATTTGATCTGCTGCAGCCATGCAGTCCTATTCATATATTGCATGATGTACCGAAGCCAATGTATATCATTGTATTGTTTTCCATTTACTTATTTTTCGATTATAACGATAATCCTGTTTTTAGGGGACAGTTTACCTCATATTATAGCCTTAATAAGGTTCCATGCTTCGAACAAAACATATACCCTAGTGAATAAAAAGAGAAAAAACAGTTTCCTGTTGATGTTTTCAATTTAAATATCCTAATCAACTAGTTCACATAAGTAACTTTTATTCACGTCACATTGTGCAGCAAAATTTTGAGACAGTCTTGTCTGATCATTTATAACGTCTGATCTACCTATCCTACTTCACACATTGTACATATCATAGAGCTTCATCGACTTGAAACAAGTTTGATTAAAAAGACGGCCGCCGCACTTGTGACTGATAGCATTTCGGTCCATAAACGTTATGTGAATTGGCGTTTAAGCGCACAAGGTTATGTGATCGCTACGGATTTCTTTCCCAATTACGTAAACGTTGAACATATTCAACCAGAATGATGATTTTGACCACTTTTTCGTGCTATTCTTTTGGTGGCCTAATATCATGTTCGTCGACTACGAAAAGTATTATAATAAATGTATATGATATCTCTTGGATATATTCACATATTCAACCGTGCGAGTGTGTTTTCTAATGAAACGGGATTTCTTAGTTTGTAAAAATATCTCTTGATTGAGATTTTGGGGTATAAACTGTAGTCATTGGCTTCAGCGCCTAAATTCAAATATAATGATATGCCGGGATGTTAAAAAAATGTGAGAGATCACGGGGTCAGATATCATACTGGTATAGTGATTATTAAAGTGCTCAATCTCGACCAGTAAAATACTACATATCATCAACAGAAGGCAAGTGACTGCAACATTGAGGAACACTTTGCTGCGGAAAATAAATATTTAGAGAGGTACAACCCAAGCATTGTGATTATCTAATGTCTCTTATATTATCTTCTTTTAATTTTTATGATGCAGAATCTTGTCTACTACGTGGCATATCAGAGATCTAGTATGCCCTTTCAGTGCATTGTGGTGAAAAATATACGGTACACAGGACCATAACCATTGGAAGCATAGGTGCACGTGGCTACTAGATTCAACCCCAGATCCCAATTTGTTTTCCTAAATGGTTTATAATTTAAAATACAATGTCATATACTTTTTACGAGGGAGTGGCATTTTTTGTATCACCATGTGAGCTGTGAATAAAACTACAAACTGACGTATATTTGCAAAATAAAAAAAAACGACTCTTTTGTGAAGCTGACTAATGTCGTGTGGAAGCGTATGACGACAACATGTTTTACACGCTAAGAGATCAGTGTATTGTACTCTATGCATACGAATAAAGTTGTAGGAACATGGAAACAAATGGACGCTTTAGGAATACTGTTAAGAGACAACATACTAACACTGTTAAGTTAGTGTTTGAATATTTTAATTTGGACGAGATGTCACGATGTGGTGGGTCTCTAGCACTGCATTAGAGGTCACCAACCAATTGATATGTACGAACGCAAAGTCATACTACTCACTGGCGAATAAAGGCACGGATAGGGGTCCCTAAACTGAAATACACATATCTAAAATAGTTTAGGTAAAATAGTCGCCCTCACAGAACCAAATGTTTTCGAGCACAGGTTACCCATGGTCTTAACATATGTTATAATAGAGTACTATAAGTCAACCAGGAAGTAATTACAACATACGTGATTGTTTCTTACGTCTATTTATATTGCTTGTAAAGGAAAAAGGGTTTGTTTTTAGCAAATGCTGA
The DNA here is from genome assembly GCF_037975245.1 of Apostichopus japonicus. Classification (NCBI taxonomy): domain Eukaryota; kingdom Metazoa; phylum Echinodermata; class Holothuroidea; order Aspidochirotida; family Stichopodidae; genus Apostichopus; species Apostichopus japonicus. The sequence continues at coordinate 44,711,870 of NC_092576.1, forward strand.
ACATTGAATGCAAAGTCACTCTTTGTTTCGTTACGAATTGTAACAGGTTTAGGAAAACGTATCTCCATTGGTGGAACTCAATCAAATCGTAAGCAAAACAACATTTACATGATTTGTCGCCATATTATTTTCTGATGAGTGTTAATATCCGAGTTTGTTTAAGGGTGTAGGATGTGGGTGTTGCATTCTGGTTAACCACATGTTTTATACTGCAGTATCTGTCACTGTGTACTATATTCATTTATCGGGGTATCTTGCATTACGGTACTGGTGTACTGTTGAATGTAAATTACTCGCACATCACTCGAGAATAACAAGAGAGCAAACACTGTGATGGATTTTGTTAGCTTGTCGACCTACATTCTGGTTACATTCATCACCTGGGGATATTGAAATTTCCTATCAATTATTTTAAATAGTGTGACTGATGAAATGCGATTCCCTGTGACAGGAAAGGAAATTTCTTGTCGATTTAATTGTGTAAAAATCAAAATTTTAATGACATTACTTTTTTATCAATTTAATACATTTTTTCTTTCGAACTTAAACCTACACATTCCCCACGTGCATCAATGTCCTAAGGGTTTCATTTTAAGGCCAAATGAAAATAATTTTGCCATAACAAACATGACAGTCAACAACATATTTTACTATGATGGTTAATAAAGGTTTTAAGATGTCAATACATTCATACTAATGGAGGCCTATCCAGGTCATGACCAGTTCTCCTCTGATGCAACGTGAAGAAATCTTTCAAATAATAAGTGATTATGGCCATGTTTCTCATGACAAGAAATATATTATACAGCACGTTTTGACCTATGGGTAAACAATGACAGAATCTGCCAAGCTATCAGAGGCACTGGATAGTTGTTTGCCATGAAAGTCATGCATTTTGGAGATAGTGCTTCTCCATGAACGTGAAGTTGTTCTTGATGAGAACATGGTTCATGAGGGTCTTGCGGCTGGTTAAAGGAGGACTTTGGTGTCCACTGTCAGCCCAGAGCTGCACAAGTAGCTGTAATGCCTTCATTGTGAGGAATGTTGGTGTAGAGAGAAGTAAATGAAAGGTACTAATGGCATCAAACCTTTAATTAGGCCGGGGACCTTGTCATTCCGCCATCGGTACATTCCGCATAGAAAATATGCCCTTTCCACCATAGAAAAGGTGCCATTTCGCCATGTTACCCGAATGGCAGTAAAGCTCTTTTGTATGGCAAAAGGAGCACATTATTTTGGGTGCACTGTAGGCCAATAGGCACTGTATATTGCTTCGCTTCACACTAACAAGAGGCTCGGAAAATCCAAAAAAATTGTCATTTAAATCGACAATCAGAATCAGTCTTTTTAATAAGCAATCAACTTTTTAAATTAATTTGATTTAGTTGAGACAGTGTATCGACTCAAGATGACAAACTTAAAAGTAAAACTATTCAATCAACATGTACATTAATGACTGTGTATATATTCCCCAATCTTGTGTTGACTTCAATTCAGTCTATCCAGCGAACAGTCACATTTGAGTACAGTTTATCTATCTTTCCACGAGAAGCAAATAAAGTTTCACCGATACATTTCTGTGTAAAATTCATTCCTAAAATGTACCTTTCCGCTATGGCGGAAAGGACCGAAACCTATCGCGTTAAGGTATGGCGATATGTACCTATTGAAGAATGGCACTGGAACCAGTTAGGCCTCTAGGGTAACAATAACATTGGACTTTGTCTCTGACATCTGAGTTTTATCTCATTCTGGCAGGATCCAAACATCGATGAAAACCCTGTAATAGCTATGAATCGTCATAACTCTAACCTATAGGCCTTTAATCCTACTAACCTACTTTGTGGAGCATGACTGGCTATTGTAACGGTACACTTTACCCTAAAATTAGGCCAGCTAACGAGGTACTGTACAGAACGGTTGTACTACAGTCTAGGGCCTAGCCTAGGTCCTATAAAACTGGCTATAGGCCTCGGCCTGGGCTAGTTTCAATAGACCAAGGCCTAGGGGCCTTACACTAGCTACAATTGCAGTATAAAAAGGCAAGGTAGCCAACATAATCTTATCATATCAATGTATATGTCATTCATAAATTTCACGTATCAAGGCGTAATGCATTCCGCCAACGCCACTGTAAAATTCGACAACACGAAGTTGCTCAACAGTGGCTGCCATTTTGTTATAGTAAACGTTGACTGCATTTCAGCGTCTTATTCCTCACAGTATTTGGTTTAGGAAACATTTGTACGGCGGTGTATAACGTCCATTGTATTGCACTTTATCTACAGCTGGACGACATCGTTCCGTTGACTTACGAACTAAAATCGTCACTCCTCAAGCCCCTCAAGAACAGAGAGAAGCTTTTAATCGGATTTTCCATACGCAAGTGACGTAGCCAGTTGGAGAGAGGGAAGAAAAAAACCCAGCAGAAGTTCTTACGATCGCAAGCAAGTATACACAAATCAGTGTTGATAGTAATGATAGTAGGCTACTGTTTTGCACAAGTCTTAGCTCTCTAACCGAAACAACATTTTCTCAAAGGGAGGGGGTACCTCTCCCATTCGAACCCTTCCCCGAAAAGACGGTTAGCAAACTTTTGTGCCCCCACCTCATCATAGGCGTTACCAGCAATTCCAATCTTTTGGAAAAGAGGGGGGGGGGGGCTAAATATATCCATGAGGTATCGTATATTCAAGAGGAATTTTGATCGATTTCGAAACCGACTATCTATCTCAGGCCCCTAGCTGGGGTCACGTATCCTGGAACTTGAATGTATATCAGGCCCTAAGGTGGGGTCACATTTCACTGTAATCTATCTCAGGCCCCTAGCTGGGATCACGTATCCTGGAACTTGAATGTATATCAGTCCCTAAGCTGGGGTCACATTTCACTGTAATATATCTCATGTCTATAGCTGGGGTCACATTTCACTGTAATCTATCTCAGGCCCCTAGCTGGTCACATTTCCCTGGACCTTTAATGTATTACAGGCCCCTAGCTAGGGTCACATTCACTGGAATGTATCTCATGTCTATAGCTGGGGTCACATTTCACTGTAATCTATCTCAGGCCCCTAGCTGGTCACATTTCCCTGGACCTTTAATGTATTACAGGCCCCTAGCTAGGGTCACATTCACTGGAATATATCTCATGCACCTAACTGGGGTCACATTTCACTGGAATGTATATCAGGTCCTAGTTGGGTCCCGGAGTCGATCCTTCCGGAAGATAAACCTTTTTCAGATGTCATCCTTTTTTCTCTTGTATATTGAGATATTTAAGTACAAATTGCACGTGTTAGGGAGGAATTCAATAGGTTCTTTTTTTTCAATGCCCAGGCCGGGGCATCCCGGGTGAAGCATCAGAAGTTTTTGGATTTTGATATATTTGTTTTGCTCTCTCCATGGTAACGACTTTAGAGTAAGAAAAGGACATGTCAGAAGGAGGAATATAAGTTCTGTAGAAGGTATTCTAAACCTGGAAGCTGCAGTGCTTTTACATCTGTTGTAGCTATGTTAACTTGAGCACAGACAAACATTCAAATCAACGGAATTTATTTCAAGCCTCTTGGAAGGGGGGGGGGAGCGTAGTCCAGGGGAAATCTCTCGGATTGTGATGCATTTTGTTAGCCTTATATAATTCATATAAAAGAAAATTTGACGTAATGGATAACCAAGTTTGCTATACCTTCAAGTTCTCTGGGAGGAGGCAGGAGGGTAAGCAATATGTTTGAAGGAATGCCCCCCTGGTCCCCCACCCCTATAATTTATCACAGTGGGTAGAGCTTATCTTGTAACATGAAAAGTATATAGTACCAATGTATTTTTTAATTCAATGTAAATTCCCTGACACAACTGGCTTTAACCCATCACATAACGACTGCTGGCTTAATTCTCGCCTCTCCTACCTACCACATGCATGGTAGCTGATGGCTGGACGCAAATACATTGGCATTTGTGTATAGACTTTACAATTCGACAGCAGAAACATAAATCCAAGTTTGGGAAATAAATCTTCAATATCTTCAAGTTAGTACCTGTGCTAACACTAACACTGAATTAGAATATAGTAAGTAGATGAAGAAAGGAAACGTATCACAAAATCTTTTGATTTGATTTTTCTAATTTTACAACTCATCATCACGATTACATGGCGGTTCTGACGGGACAAACAAGTTTTAGATTTATTGCTTTAATATATAACACGCATTCAGACAATTCGACAGTGGCGGAGCAAGGGGTGTGGGTCAGAGGGGCGAGAATGGTCTGTAGGAGCGCTTTCGACGCTATCTAAGCGGAGCGCCAACACAGGTTGGCGCGGATCGTACAACAAATTTTTGAGAAAAGATACTCCCTAGATCGCCGGAAATGACCCTTTCCAACACACTGATCACTGAGCGGCGTATAACGTACACTGCATGCCGACTTAAAGTGTATTACTTTTTCAGCCACTGCGAGTGGCGTATCGTCTAAAAATAGATCGAAAACCCCATACAGTTCTTGGAAATGGTTTCGTACAACAGAAGTGTCGATAATTAAAGATCGCCGTTAGATCATTTTTCAGAAAATTACACCAACAAAATTGTGACAAATGTCAATAGGTAGATCATAGATGGAAACGCAATAAAAAAGTCAATAATCGCGAATAAGTAAAAAGTGTTAAAAAGCTGAAAAGGGCGCCATCAGTCCATTTGAGTCCGTCAAGAGGGCATCCGCCCCTGACTGTATGGAAGCTCCGCCACTGCAATTCGATACCTGTTAAAATTAGTTTAAGTCATTAAATATCGTGTTTTTGAAGAGTTGTAAAGTTTAGGATATAACCCGGCATATTTATCATTTGATAATATTGTTTTATATCGGGTAATATATGAAGAAAAGAACATATTCATGAAAGGCGGGTTTAGGGTTAATTTTATTAACTGTACGATTGGTTACAATGTTATGTGTATAATGTTAGAATATATCATGAATGGACATGTGTATTTGGTTTCAAAACCAGGAATTACAAAGCGTTTATTAAAGCCAACATGAAAGAAATATGAAATAACTTCAAACCGGTAACAAAATAATGATATTCATCGGTAGAATTTTGACAATGTATAAAATATTCTGTAAAATTACTAAAACTTTAATCAGCTGTTTCTAATGAAGTTTTGAACTATTATTGGTTTCAGCCCTGAACGGTGGGTGTCAGAGCGGGAGGGGACAAGCCTGATCGGTTCGTGCAGGTTAGCAAAACATTTTTTTTAAAGCTACGTGGGAAACTTAATTACTTAAATACTGGGAGGCTGCTCCAGATTAGGCAACCCGGGAAGAGACTGTATAAGCTAAGAAAACAAAAAAAACACTAAATAACCTACAAGACCTGCCATTTATAAGGGTACGATCATTAATTTCAAGCTTCAGTACACAAAATGTTCAGATTGTCATGATCTTGTTCGTTTCATTATTTGAATGTCATAACAGTCACGCCATCCTATTATCCTATTACACTATTATCTATACCTGTGTTACAAATTGTGATAATGCTATTGATATATCGAAAATGCAAGGTAGGAATTGTATGAAAATTTCACCAGGATGCTTAGTATATAATCTTATTTAATTAGTCAAGATATATTTTACTCTGGGCTATCCTTTTAAGATTAGCAACTTTGCAGTCTACTTTGAGTCAAGACGTAACTTATCAAACTCCTCTTAAGAACAGAGTTATCAAAATGTAGTAAACATTTAATGAAAACAAATGAAAATTAAAAATATGATATCCATTGAAGAACTTAACGTTATTAGAACCATTCTGTGTGGTTCAATTCCTGTTGCAATGCTATATATCATTATACCGACATTATGACGTCATACCAGCATTTAAGGAGAGATTGTATGTTAAGCGCATGATCAAAGTATTTTGACTGTTATACTGATGACACGTCAGTCTTAAACGTTTATATCTTTGTCTGTCGGTGAATTATTGTGAGCGTTCATGGTATATTATTCGTGCGCTGTTAGAGATCAGTCAATACAACAAACACAATATGCCGTAAAATTCATCATAATTAACTAATAAGCTGACAATTTGGTCACTACTAGCACAAGTCACATTAGAGACAGCCTCCTGTTTTCTCTGGAATTTTACTGTTTTTGTGTGAGCAATCTTGTTCAATCTTATACAGGATGGTGATTATCCATCAGAGAACACATTTGACAAGTTGACTTATCTTTTAGTCATCACGTTCTTGAGAAAGTATGTATTACATTTTACAAGAAATATGTGACTAAGTTCAAACTTATCCTATGTGTCCTGTTCATACCTACAATGTTGAGCCTCTCCTTCTGGACTTCTCTATTATGTGGATGCCATTTTGACTTTTGAACAGTTCAAGGAGAAGATATCGACCGTTGCACTCCAATGACCATCAAGCAGTCTTACACCATTTAATCCTTTAATCCTACACAAGTTAACTTGTCTCCGTCTACAAGTTGCCTTCTGTCTCTTGTTGAGCGACCAAATCCATGATGCCAGACACCAAGGACACAAAAGGAGTTTCAACTAGAAAACAGGAAGAATTGATCTCTTCCATTTTATCCGCCCTACTTGAAAGCAATGATCTGAAAGTCGTTATCCAGTCTGCACTTAAAGAAGCACTTAAAGAATCCCTTGACAAAATATCTCATGTCATTGACCTTCATGAAGGTCGGATCCTGGATCTTGAATTCCAAATGGACAAAAGCAACAAAGAATTAGCTGCATTAGCCAAGGAAAACGAGAAATTAACAAGTGACTTAGATCAATACAAATGTGAACTCAATTTAATGGAGCAATATTCTCGCCGCATCTGTATTCGCATTTTCGGTATTCCAGAGAGTACAGGCGAAAATACCGATCAAATTATTACAAAACTTGCCGAGGAAAAACATGGTGTTGATCTCAAACTGTCCGACATCGATAGGAGCCATCGTATTGGAAAACCCAACGGAAAAGGATCAAGATCAATCATAATGAAATTCACCAACTATAAAGTAAAGTCACGTGTGCTAAGAGCAAGACGCAAACTGAAATCATCGGGCATCGGCATCCAGGAGGACCTGACTGCCAGAAACAAGGCACTCTTACAGAAGGTCAAAGACCATCTCCGTGTCTCATCCGCCTGGACCATAGATGGACGGATTTTTGCCTTAACAAAATCTGCAGATGGAGTTGAACTGAAGAAACGAATAAATGGATTGAATGACTTGAATAATTTGTAGTTCAAGAAGTAATTTGTATTTTCTTTATTTCGAGGACACTAGGACCTAATGAATCCAATTAACACTTTGGACTCGAACACTTCCAATGATATTTCTACAACTTTGGGAAATCCTACTCTTCTGAATCATATTTTTTCTGAGCGTGATTTAATCTCCAATGAAGATGATGATCAGGTTGATAATTATTCATCTAATTTTGATTCCTCTTTATATTATGATACACAATTTTTCACATAGCACCTTTTCTATTATTCACCTTAATGCTCGTAGCTTAATGCGTAATTATGATACTATTCGCGATTTCTTAGCATCTTCATTATTTAAATTTACAGTTATAGCTATTACGGAGACCTGGTTGCATTCCGATACTAATCTTGATTTAATTCAAATCCCAGATTATACTTTTACGCGTAGGGACAGTGATACTAAACGGGGTGGTGGTGGTGGTTTTTATGTCCATAATTCAGTATCTTTTACTGTTAGAAATGATTTAATGTCCAACCCTTTATTATTTGAATCTTTATTTATTGATGTAAAATTTGACAACAAATCTCTTCTATAGGAGTAATTTATAAGCCCCCTGACATTCCAATATCCAATTTTAATGATGAACTGTCAAGCCTAATTAATAATGTAAGTGTTTTCAGTAAGACTTGCTATATCTGTGGTGATTTTAATATTGACTTGTTAAAAAGTGATCATGATTCTAATGTATCCAATTTCTTAGATCTAATGTATTCCCATTCTTACTTTCCACTTATTTCAAAACCAACTAGAATTACTCCACAATCAGCCTCACTCATTGACAACATCTTTTGTAATGATACTTTTGTTAACTTAAGCTCGGGGATTCTATTATCAGACATAAGTGACCACTTGCCTGTTTATTGTTGTAGGAATTTTAAAACTCACTCATTACCATGCTCCAATAACTGTTTTTACCATAAGAGGACCAGTAAAGATTCTTTATGTAATATCAATTTAGAACTTTCTTCTTTTGATTGGAACCTATTATACAATCTCCGAGATGTTGATACTGCATATAACGTTTTTGTCGATAATATTAACAATATCATTTCTAAGCACTGTGTAGTTAAGCAATTTAAAAGAAAATCCAATACTATTCGCTCACCTTGGATAACATCAAGTATTTTAACTTCAATTTCAAAAAAGAATAAATTATATAAAAAGTACCTTCTTAATCCTTCCAGTACCAATAAAAGTAAATATACTCTTTATAAAAATAAACTGACAAAAATTATCAGATTAGTCAAGAAGATGTATTATGAAAACTGTTTCAAAGACAACAAAAATAATTTAAAGAAAACATGGTATACGATTAATAAAATTCTTGGTCGTACTTCTATCAATACTCCAATTGATAAAAAATTTGTTAATTACAAATAAATTTGACATGGCCGAGAAATTTGATGACTTTTTTGCTAATATAGGTAATAACCTTGCAAGTTCTATTCCCACTTGTCACTCAAAATTTACAGATTTTCTTACTGATAGTAACCCATCATCTCTATTTCTCTCACCAACCAACTCCTCTGAAATTATCAATTTAATAATTCAATTGAAAAGGGGCTCTTGTGGTCTTGATAATATTTCTGTTCAGTTTCTCCAAGAAAATGGTTTTATTATAGCTGCCCCTCTTACATATATTTTTAATTTATCAATATCTACAGGTGTTGTTCCAACTCGTACTAAAGAAGCTAAAGTTACTCCAATTTTCAAAGGTGGTGATAAGCTATCTATTAACAATTACAGGCCCATCTCAGTTCTTTCATTTTTATCGAAACTCTTAGAACGTATTATATATAACCGTACTGTACATTTTTTAGACACGAACAACATTATTACTGATAGACAATTTGGATTTCGTAAGGGGCGTTCTACAGACATGGCAGCTTTGGATGTATCACAATATATCATTAATGGCTTTAACATTAAGGAATATTCTTTGGGTGTATTTTTAGATTTATCTAAAGCCTTTGATACTGTCAATCATGGAATTCTCTTCAACAAATTGTATCATTATGGTATAAGAGGGGTTGCATTTAACTGGTTTGTTAATTATCTATCTGGCAGACGCCAATGTGTACATATTGATAATCATTATTCTAATTTCAGTAAAATTACATGTGGAGTACCACAAGGGTCAATTTTAGGTCCACTGCTTTTCTCCTTGCATATAAATGATATTATAAATTGTTCAAACACCTTGTATTTTACACTTTTCGCAGATGACACCAGTATACTATATAAACACAAAGATATAAATCATGCTGCATCTACTATACATTTTGAATTAGCTAAAGTCTCTACTTGGTGTCAAGTAAATAAATTATCTTTGAATATTAACAAAACCCACGTTATGATTTTTCACCCAAACCACAAAAAAATCAAGAACATAGATATATGTATTGGCAACTCACAGTTAAAGCGTGTTGAGGTTATAAAATTCCTAGGTTTATTTATTGATCCTGCTCTAAAGTGGTCTTCCCACATCTCCAAGATTAAAACTACCATTCCAAAAACTGTTGGAGTCCTTTATAAAATCAAAGACTTTGTTCCAATGTATATTCTTAAGAACTTGTATAATACTCTCATACTACCTCACCTTAATTATTGTAAAGTAAAGTAAAGTAACATTTATTGATATCAATCATAAAATGAAGACATGATAAAATGGAATCCGCAGCTTAAAAATATGCAAAATATATAAAAATACAAAAATATGATAAAAATTTCATCTAGTTATGTGACAATTCAAAAACTTAATACCCCTCGGTAAAAAAGAATGTCTAAAGCGTTCAGTACCCATACGAGGTAGGGTATACAACCTACGTGGAATGGTGTAAAACTTATGGAGAGGATGGTCAGGATCAGTCAAAATCCCTCTTACATACTGAAGTACAATATCTTCAATGCACTGATCATCTACAGAATAAAACTTTCTAAAATGTCTGTTTATCAAATTGAGTTGTGTCTTGAAACAGGAAGAGAGCCACACAGGAGCACAATAGACCATGAGGGAAAGCACCATGGAACGGAAGAGCCAAAGCTGTTTTTCATATTCTAGACCAAATCCTCCCAACCTATAAATACAATATAACCGCTGCTTTATTTTCACAAGTGTAGAGCCTATATGAGAGTCCCAATTGAGAGAATGATTAAAAATGAGTCCTAAATACTTAAAATCTGACACAACCTCAACCTCACTATCATTAATTATAACTGGATCATGCATCTGAACTGAACGGAAATCAACAATTAATTCCTTGGTCTTGGAGCTGTTAATAAAAAGGTAATTGGTTTCACACCACGCTACAGTCTCCGCAATAGCTGTGTGGTAATTGACAATGCTCTGTGGATATTTATCATTACACAAACCAACAATAACCGTATCATCTGCATATTTTATAATGTAAACATTTTCATAAAGTGAGGACAAGGAATCAGTATAAACGGCAAACAGCAATGGTGATAAACAACACCCTTGTGGGACACCAGTATTAGTGACAATATCTTCACTGCTGATCCCATCACAGTATATATATTGAGTTCTGTTGAATAAAAAGTGATACAGCAATGAAATGATGTTGTTGTTTACATGAGCATCTAACGTACGAAGTAAGTTCGAATTGCTGAGAGTGTTAAATGCGGAGCTAAAGTCCATAAAACAAACCCTGGCAAAATTACCGACAGTGTCCACATGTTGGCGTAGAACTGTATCCAACAGCAAACACGCATCCACAGTTGATCTTCCACTGCGGTATGCGAACTAATACATGTCCAATGATGGAATACATTCTATGATTTCAGTGCGAATAAGCTTCTCGAAACATTTCATAATGACACTAGTCAAAGCAATGGGCCGGTAGTCCTTCTTTTCCACTGCGTGAGGCACTTTCATCAAAGGGATAATCTTACTTCGTTTCCAGTCATTAGGAATGTATCCACTTTTATAACATTGAGTGAAGAGCTTATAACAAATTTCGGGAAGTTCAAGATGACAATGTTTCAGTAGCCAGCCGAGGACACCGTCGGGACCGCATGATTTGGAAGGTCTACTTGCCTTGAGTACAGCACTGACGTCAGAAAGCAAAAAGGGAGGCTCCCGTTCTTCATCGACATCGGGTGGGTTGAAATCGTGATCTGTTCTTTCAAAACGACAGAAGAATCTATTCCAATGATTCGCCTACACATTCGCATAATCGGGTTCCGGTAATTTGTTGCACCCCATCATGGTTTTCAGACCCCTCCACATTTCTCTCGGATTAGTAGTCGCTTTCGACATCACCCGGTCTTTGTACTGATGCTTAGCGGAGCGGATTTCTGATTTAACACGAGCGTTAATAGTTCTTAGTTCATTGTTATTCCCCCTCAATTGATGTTTCTCTTTCAGCAGGCACTTAATCTGATTATTCATCCATGGGTGATTATTGGGATACACTCGAAACTCCTTAACCGGTATCGTAGTGTCAATACAGAATCTCAGATAGCATGATATGATTGTCACTGTTTGATCAATGTTCCCAGGTTCGATCATAGCCTCCCATTCTGTTGTATCCAGCGTATGACGTAGTTTTTCCATGGCAACGGTATCCTCGTACATGAGACGAGATTGAACGGTCGGCTTAACCTTTTTGAACTTCGTAGTATAATTAGGCTTCAGATAAACTGTCATATGATCGGAAGCACCCAAAGGGGGCATCAGCGAGCACTTGTATAAATTCTGCACAGATGTGAAACATTGATCCAGAATGTGGTTTCCCCGTGTGGCGATTGTGACTTGTGGATAAAATCTCCTCAGAACCCTCTGATTGAAGTCGCGCAAAGCTAAAATAATGCCATCTGGATGTTGGCCTTCACAGGCATGAATAATGTCCTCGATTATTATTGTTTGGGGTAATGCATATTCTACCTACCTAAAGCAATTGCTTTTATTACAAAGAAGGCTGTCCGTGTTATTACACAGTCTGATTTCTTAGCACATACCCCACCACTATTCAGCTCACTGAACTTACTAGATATTTTTGATTTACATAGATACCATTGTGCAGTTTTTATTTTTAAGTCTATTAATAATAAATTACCAGTCAATTTTAATGATTACTTTAATTTCAATTATAATATACATAACTAACACACCAGATCCTCTGGACATTTATTTTCATTGCCCATAAATACCGATGTCTTTAAACGTTCCATCGTCTGTTATGGTGTTAATTTCTGGAATAGCCTACTTGTTAGCTTTATTTTTGGTGGGCTTCTTGTACAACCTACGGCTTCCAAGCCCTTCCACCATTTTCTCTCCGTAATTTCCATTATTTTTCTTTTATTTGATTTACTACTTATTATTTTCTCTGCATGGTATTGTCTTCACAGTCCTATTATTATATAAACATTGTGAGAAAATGGAAAAATAAATGAAATGAAATGAAATAAACTAAAAGTATTTCAAATCATGATTTGAAATGAATAGAACATAAATCTGTAAAACAATAAAAAAAAAGCGAAGTTTAAAAGGAAAATAAAATAATAAAAACAAAAATATTGAAACAATCAAACAAGTTATTTAAGTCTCAATTACTTTAATATACAGAATATAAAATTGTCATTTGAAATCATTTGATATAATGTAACATCCAAGTAATCCTATTTTCTTCATGTTAAGAACGATACTACACTGGAGCAGAAAGAAATGAGGAAATGATGACTTAGAACAAAAATATCCCAGATATTAATTAGTTGTTATAGTTCGATTTTAATAACACAATGTCATTTATTCTTAACATTTAAACGATTTCGGTGGCTCTGGTCTTGTTAGATTCAAGACATTACGTAACTCAGTTTTAATCAAAGGTTTAATCGAAACAAAGCATTCCAAAATGTCTGCTTAAAAATAGTTTAGAATTATTTACAGAATTATGCGTTTATTTAATGTTATGGGTAGCAGAGTGTTTGTCGGGGAGGGGGGGGGGTGGTCGGGGAGGTGGTGATAGAGGTCTGGAACTGGAATCATTACATTACATACAATTGGACCAATGAAGGATTTGATATCCTGCTTTCGAGGAGTGCATGGATGCCGGAGAGCAGGTCACCAGCAATACTTAACCAACAAACAAACAAACCATTACGCAGGTACCAAATACTTTGTTACATATTGTGGAAAGAATAAAATCCTAAAAAATACTGCACATTACCGTTTACTTCCATTCTACAAATGAGCGTTCCGGTTGTGGTGCAAATTACTACTCTCCCAAACCTTCGGTCACGTAAGAATCTAACTCCTTCAACAAGATCTCACTATAGTTACTGCCATCGTTATAATCTTTATGTTTTGAGAACCGTTCAAATAAAAGCCAATTCCTCATTGGCGACTTCAGTAGGCAGGGAAATCCTGTTTTATAAAGATAACATTATATATATTAGGTAACATTGTTATCATAATAAACGGATCGATCAAAATACTTATTAGAAGAAAAATTGGGAAATAATACCTAGAAAAAACCCTCTGAATCCTCCAACCCCGGAAAAGCGTCTGCAATACCATGAGCCCAAAAATGATTTAACCAACCAGCTAAACAAAACATGGCGGCACGTGATACAAGGGAGCGACCGGTATGAAGTTGCCCTCTATGTGGGCGCACTATCCGTGCGGCGCCCTCTACAATGCCGAGGTAGGTCTTCTCATAAATTGTGTGCACCTTAACATTCTTGTAAAGTTCAACGAAGGAATTAATTTCTCTCTGTAAGTATACTTTACTCACCTAAATATTGTTTTTATGCTAAATGAGATTATTTGTTATACATGACAAATTTGAAGGAAACAGAAATGGAACAAGATAATGCTCTTTAACATGTTTGTGTTTCAGAAAACAGTATTGTGACCCGCTGACCTTAACATCCCTTATGTCTCTTAATTCTGAATCTGTATTTATTTTTCCCCTTGTTACGATCCACCTCACTTTATTTAAACATTTCATATTTACGTCCCTAATTAGATTACAGATGCCAAAGGGCTGACGAGCCATGAAATTGTTCAGATTTAACACTTTTCTTTCAACTGATTCTATTATTTTCTGTGTGTCGTCCAATTGAGTGACGTCACCATATCGCTAATATTCATTTCCTAATAAACTTTCAATTGTTTACCAAGAGTTTTTGTCCCGGTAAGTATTAACTGATGACTTACGATCATTTTATTTGTTTCCCCTCCAAATTGATAATCTAATGAGGGAAGATGGAATTATACTAACCATTATAATAACCGTTTTAGTAAAAAAACACATGTTAGCAGATAAATAAATGTATCGCTTTAAGCTATAGCCTTCTTACGCCTCATTAGCGTTATGCAATGATGAAAAAATGCTTTTTTGTCTTGTTAATAGAAGGAACTTTTCACTCAGTTTATACATTTAATCAAGGATCAGCCTGGTAAACACAAACTATATTATAATCAGTTACACCTGAAGCAGTTGAAATTAGTGACCAGATATGATTAGAAAGTCACAAATATAGAAACAAATATCTGGTTAATGATGGAGAATTGTTTATTATATTAAGACTTTACAATTAAAAGTAGCAAACTAAATCACTTTTAACAACTACAATTTAAATTACTATGGTAGAGAATATTCAGCTTTATTGACTTACTGATAGACATCGTTGTCTTGAAGTTCTTGAAACTCTGCTCATCGTATTCCTAAACAAGAGGGACAGTATAAGTAATGAATATGTATAAGATAACACCGAAGCAAAGACAATGCAGTCTTTTGAAATGTTGTAAATATTCATCATATGCAGCCATATAAGTAGTGTTTTCTCAAAGGTTATCGATTTAGGTCAAACCAAACTTAATTTCGTTCATTTTGAAATTCGTTTGGCATATATTTTCAAATGTTTTGACATTATTGTCCTAATTAATATTATTTCAGGTGTCATTTAATGGATTCCTAACGAGTACATCCTGCGAATATTTTAGTACTGAACACGTAATACACAAGACCGATAATCCTTAAAGCCATGGTCCCTAATGCTGTGGTCGCTTTGATTCTTTGCTTGAAAGGACTAATTTGCGAATGTTGGAGTTGAAGCAGTTGAAATTAGTGAACAGATATGATTAGAAAGTCACATATATAGAAATAAATATCTGGTAAATGATGGAGAATTGTTTATTATATTTAGACTTTACAATTAAAAATAGCAAACAAAATTACTTTTCATTAAATATAATTTAAAATACTAAGGAAGAGAATACTCAGCTTTATTGACTTACAGATATCCATTTCAGGTAGCTCAGGAAACTCTCCTTATCGAATCCCTTAACGAGAGGGAAAGTATAAGTAATGAATATGTATAAGATAACACAGAAGAAAAGACAATGCAGTATATTTAAATGTTGTAAATATTCATCATATGCAGCCATATAAGTAGTGTTTCCTCAAAGGTTATCAATTTAGGTCAAACCAAACTTAATTTCTTTCATTTTAAAATTCGTTTGGCATGTTTTTCAAATGTCTTGACAGTGTTTGTCATAATTATAATTATTTCAGGTGTCATTTTAGGGATTTCTAACGAGAACATCATGCGAATATTTTAGTACTGAACACGTAATAAACATGACCGATAAATCCATGAAGCCATGATCACTAATGCTGTGGTCGCTTTGATTCCGTGCTTGAAAGGACTCATTTGCGAAGGTTGGATTCGAAAGAAAAAAACGAATAAGTAAGTATATAAATAACAAAAATGAGTCGTGTTTGCCAACAAATATTGACTCATAGAACAAGGAAATAATCCTCTCCTAATCAATAAAAGTGATTTTTGTGTATAATAGGATTACTGTACAAGATTCAGTTCACACCCATCCTCTTCCCTGCTGGTAACAATTAAATGACCCTATCCAGGGGATATCTCTTGATGTCACGATGACTGAATCAATGCAACCAAATGTACTATCATATATTGGTGCGATGCAGGGAATTCTCCGTCCTATTTTTAACATTATTCTGTTAACCTGTGTAGCCATTTTCAATTGAGCTATAGAGTTTAACATTTTCATCTTAAGAATTCACAAATGTAGGAGCCATATCAAATCAAAATCAACTCACGCGATTATGCAATACAAGGTGAGAGTTTAAGAGCTGATGAAGGGTGCAACATTCTTTAAGGGTTAAAGTGACCCGATTACTCAATTTTGAAGGTAAACTGAGTTTGATCATTTCATGTGGGGTATATATTTCCAGCTAAACCCTACCCCTCTCGATTCTTCCTCTTTAACTTTGAAACCAATTGGATCAAAGTGTAGGTACAATTTTGGGCAAGCCATGTCACTATATGACGTTCATACTGTTGTACATTTACTAAAGAAATTCTTTAAAGTCACAGTTCGTGACATGCAACGGGATCGTTATTTTAGTTGACTCTCCTGACCATGCTAAATCGGGTTCTACTCTTATGTGTTTTTTAATTATTTTTTTATGGCGGAACTTGTGTTACCAATAACAACTCTTATTTCCAATGGTGGATTATTAGCAGTTTGGGCATTACTTATTAAGGTATATATATATATATATATATATATATATATATATATATATATATATATATATATATATATATATATATATATATATATATATATATATATATATATATATATATATATATATATATATATATATATATATATATATATATACTGATATATATATATATATACTGATATATATATATATATATATATATATATATATATATCAGTATATATATATATATATATATATATATATATATATATATATATATATATATATAGCAGTTTGGGCATTACTTATTAAGGTATATATATATATATATATATATATATATATATATATATATATATATATATATATATATATATATATATATATATATATGTGGGTAATATGCATATACAGTAACAGTAAGCCTTGACTTTTTTTTTTTTAGTTGTGATGGGAGAGATTGGAGAGATATTGAGTGAATAAGAGACAAAGATATTCATTTTCAGGCTTTTTTAAACCTGCTTGGATAAAGAGGACCCTCAAAACCCTGTGGAACAAGAAATTCAGATTACTTCCTTGGAAGTTTCGTTCTATGTCGTTAATTTCTCTGTAAATATCTGTAATGTTATTCTCAATTCAAAAGGAAAGGCAATCCGGACGTTCACTGGTAAAAATGGCCGCTGTTTATGAATAAAGTTTAAACAAGTTTGACCGTTTAGAGACATTGAAAACTCGCTCAAACCACATGCCGCACTCTGAAAAAAAAGTTACTTTCTGTAGCTTGTAAGTGAATTTTTTTGGTTATGTCGCTACAACATGTAGACAGTAATGAAACATGATACCTTGTTATCTCTTAGATGGATAAAAGATGTACATCGCTGATATGTATTGATATGTATTGATGGTATTAACCGTATAGCTGTATGTGTTGACTGTACACTAGTGTTTAATTACCGACGGTAGCAAGCTGTGTGTTTATTTCTGGAATTGATAGTGAAGTCTAACACTTCTGTTACACTTCATTCGAAACTACGTCAGATTACCGGCATTAGACGTTCTTTTTGCGCGAGCCTTTACTTCCTATTAATGTGCAATATATAAGGGCAATTTGCTTCATTTTTTTCATTGACATGAATATAGCTATACTGATCAATGTTATTAATATTTTTCCTGCATCTCCATGGTTATACATTACAGTAATGTTCAAGATGTCTAGAGACGTAATTTATCAACATGTATTACAAGTATTAAACTATGAGTGATTTCTAAAACACCGGCGAAGAAAGTTGGTGGACTAAAGACGTTCATGACAAGAGGTTAGGGTAATTTACATCTTCATATCAATTGGGTAACATATTTCAGTTTTAAACAATTTAGTCGGACGAGTCCTCCCTACCTCTGTCTTTTCCAGATGAACGCAAGGCCATACATGTTTCGCCTTTAAGGAGAAATACTTCACCACGTCAACTTATCCGTCACCTGCTTGATGACTACACACCAAATTTCCCATGGTACAATTTTGTATGTAGCAATAATACACCCTAGCTGCACGTGTAAGCTACCGTAACATTTGAAAAGAGCAACGGCATGTCAAAAATGAATGTTTCATGGAATATTCCAAAATAAATTTTTATGTAGACAAGAACAAATGATGTATTATTGTGATTGAGAGAAGAACCAGAGTATACCTTCTCGAAATCTTACTTGAGGCTTTGAACTGACACAAATTTGAATGATATATCGCT
This sequence comes from Apostichopus japonicus, assembly GCF_037975245.1. Classification (NCBI taxonomy): domain Eukaryota; kingdom Metazoa; phylum Echinodermata; class Holothuroidea; order Aspidochirotida; family Stichopodidae; genus Apostichopus; species Apostichopus japonicus. Next base: position 44,730,401 of record NC_092576.1, read on the forward strand.
CAATAAATCTGTGACGTTTTATGAAGTTTATGTTGGGAGAGAGCCAACTCTAATGCACGCACGTTCATCTCAAATTACCTTAATTCGTTGTTTTTGTCATGTCATTTTTATCAAGAGACCCTAATACGGAATTGTAATTGCACCCACCTCTGTTTAAACCTCTCTGTAAGGATTACGGCATAACGTTATCACTCAGCCACGTACCGTTAGGGCTAGCATCTTATCGGTGCAATAAAATACCGTGTAATACAATATGGGCAATATATCTTCATTTTCGAGATTCTTTGCTTAAAAGAGGCCAATATATTCTTCCTTTGGGTAATATGTTTAAAAGGGGGATTTTTTAATTAAGATATGCACATCGATTTTCATTTTAAAGGCCGAAATCACAATGTTTCCGAAAGTGCTATTTTTACCACACGCGCATATATTCAATATCAGAATGCCCATCTTCAATGCTTTCTAATTTACCTTGTTTTTAATTAATTTTAAAAAATCTAAATAGAAACAAACTTTTTCAACCCCCATTAACTCGCTTCCAACAATATTTGCAGAATGTAACTCTATCGTTCCAATTAAATAGGCAGAACTAAGGGCGACAGTAAATATGTTGCCCTAAGTCAAATGTTGCCCTAAGTGCTTTGGTTTTCACATATATATATATATATATATATATATATATATATATATATATATATATATATATATATATATATATATATATATATATATATATATATATATATAGATATAGATATAGATATAGATATAGATATAGATATAGATATAGATATATATATATATATATATATATATATATATATATATATATATATATCTATATATATATATATCTATATATATATATCTATATATATATATATACATATACATATATATATATATAGATATAGATATATATATATATATATATATATATATATATATATCTATATATATATATATATATATATATATACATATACATATATATATACATATACATATATATATATATATATATATATATATATATATTTGACTAAATTATGTCATTAGGGGACAAAAACTCGGAAAAAAATGTAATTTAGGAGACAATTTTCATTTCAGGAGACATTGTTTTGTCTCCGAAGTTCTTTCAGATGATATCTCGGCGTTACCGCTGAAATCAAACCTCCCGCCAATACCAGAAGTGGCTCTTGCATCCCGCCAGAGTGTGGAATACTCCATTTAGTAATAGGAGCGTCCAGTCTTCATTACAAGGCAATTTAAAATTGCAAGAAATATACTGAGTTGTTTTCACATTCCACTTTGGAGACAATCATTTTTTTGTGAACTACGGGCATATCCTGCTGTATATCTCTTCTAGATTTCTACAGAATATGTTTTTATTACTTCTATACCGGTCCATAGTCGCAACGTTATGAATATAACAAAATCGTGAGATATATAGACGATTTTCCGAAAATCGTTCCTATTTTCGTTATGGTAAGTTCTGATGACGTAATTCATCCGCTCAATTCACTAACCGCACTCGTACGTGTACTAGCTTACAACTTACAAGTGCAAGCCAGGGACATCGGATCAAGTTATTGTGTTTGACCAATGGTAAGTTAATCGAGAAAGAGTTAGTTTAGCATGTCATATACGGAATAAACAGTGATTTTACTTTGACAGAGTAAATTTAGGAGGCAAGCCCAGTGATTGCATCCACCGAACAATGTTCCCAAGCTGATGGCGTAGGCCGAAGTTATCCTTGACTAACGTTATGCTACAGTTACAATAGGCATATCTACCCTACACTACAGTAGGCCTACATACGGAACTGAAGTGCAGACTAAATGTTTTATTTCTAAATCTAATTATTTATGATTATGATTATTTTTTATTATTTTTAGTCTAATTCGTTAAGTATATTTATATTTTATTTTTTCGTTATTGTCTGTTGTGGTTTTTATAATGCCTTATCTTAATAAATCAATCATATAAACTAAGACGGTTCATTGGCATGGATGGATGATGGAGATAGAGCGAATAATTGGTCACATTTTGGTTCCATGTAGCGAAATGCTTGAAACAATTTTGAATTTTTTTCATACTTGTGAAATTAATTACATCTACTTCGATTACTGTTTTTTCCTTGAACGATGGTGCATATTTTTTGACAGTGAAGTTGACTTTGATTTTGCTAGACATTTTGTGTCCTATTGGAATTACCCATGTGAAATAGCTCACATTTGATGCTGGCTAAAGAAATTAGGTAGGCTATTGCCTAGTCAATTAGTAGTACTAAGGCCTAGGCCTGTAGTAACTACATAAGTAATGACTGGTGTTAAGGCCTAAGCCTATATAGCGAAATGTTAGGCCTAGGCAGGCCTAAGCAAAGGCATGTAGCACATATACACATAAGTAAGTCTACGTTAGGCCCTAGACTAATTTCTAAGTTTATGTGTTTGGCTATTTGCACTTCTACTTCCCTTGTACTCTAACTTCAAAGTTAATTTCAGGGACCAAAGTTGTGAATAATAAGTGGGCTACCTCATACTCATACTCATGGTCTTACATTCAAAGCCTTGATAATTTCACATCTAGGGCTAATACTCCGAGTCCTACAAACTCCCTTTACCCTAAGTAAAGGGTTTCTTGTACCTGCATAATTGTTTAGGTCTAGGGTTAGGCTGTGATGGCTGTAGGGAATCAGAATCTGATTTCAAGGGGAGGGGGACTTAAAAAGTGCACTTTGCCTTGGCTAGAGAAGAAAAATGGAAACATCAAACATACAAAGCTTTGAATCCAGCACTTGAAGCAATATCTCCCCACTGCCCTTGTCCCCGGATTAAGGATTTTAAATAGGCATTGTGACTTCTACCTCCACTGTTCTTCACTCATGAGAATTAGTAAAAGGGTCAAATGCAGTCATCCCAATTTTTCCTGTATTTCAAGCTTGTCTGGCTCTTTCCAACAAGACCATTCATTTGTTTCTGAATTGTTAAATTTATGGAAGATAAGTCCTTGGATCTATATGTTATTCATAATTCTTTTATATCATTCTAAGGGACTTGCATAGGAAGCACTTTGGAGATTGCCTGTTGTATCTACTTAGACCCAGTGTTGGATACCAAAGTAATAACAAACAAAATTGTTGTCACTTGTCAAAGTGTGTTGTGTACAGAAATGTCTTTTCATCCATTTTCAAGCAAGGCATCCCCCCCCCTACCACCCGCTCCCTGAAGAAGTCTATGTAAGGTGAACTGCATCATAGCATACCAATCATGTTTGTTAATATGACACTGTTTTTCATATACTGAACCAATACTGTTATATACACATGCGTAGGCCTACTATATGTAGTGGCAAATACAAAACTGTTTATCCTCAATCTCAAAGAAGTGACAAATAAAGGAGCTTTGATGCTCATTATTATATATAAATAGAGGTTATGTAACAGTGAAACAGATTTAGAATAGGTATATTTTCCTGCATTTATATAAGTGCTTTATCATTTTTATACTACAGCCCATAATGACTTGTGAATGTGATGTGGACTGGACAGTCGTTTCACTTATATTAGCACTAACTGGCATCGCAGCTGCACTGATTTACATATCATTTATACTACTTATGCATCCATGGTAAGGAACTTTCAGAATTATTCTTTGTTTTTTCCATACAAATTATGCATATTTGTTCAACCTATATCTACTATAAGAAAACAGTTTTCAATTGAAAGGGTTGTGTCATACTGTACACAGTATTGTAATGTATTGTAATGTGAAATTTGTACAGTTATGTGATATCCTACTTCAGAGTGCCGCTGTGACAGCACTAAAGAACATATAGGCCGACCCAAAATGTGTAACACCTACCTTACTGCCCAGTCCCTAATTTTGAAGATTATTATTGAGATTTAACTGCATTTAGATTTTACAACAAGTATATATGTAAAACAGCAAATAGCACAATCACTTTAGGAATAATTTATATCTGGGTCATTCCATATCAAATCACCAGATTTTGGGGTATGTTGTAGTTCGACATTTTTGAAAAATTCCCAAATTTATTGCATGAGTGGACCACCATAAAATAAGCATATTCTGAAAATTTCAGTTGCATTGCTTTACAATTGGCCGATTTAAAATTCTTTGAAATTCCGCAATTTGTCACCACCATGGCAATTTGGCATTTTCTTGACTTTTGAGGTCTCATTTCTCAGCAATTACACATTCTACTACCTTTCTATTACAGATGCCTATAGAGTCTAACCCATAGAACAGGAAAATAAAAAATTAGGCTACAAAAATATTGTCTTGTGGAGTTAGGTCAACTTAAAAGTGTCAAAATATTTAATTTTTGTACTTTTCACTAAAAAATGTGCTATTTTTAGTGATGAATTGCTCCTAAACCATTGCTTCAGGGTACTTGATTCCTTCAGAGGTTATTATGTCTAGTACAAACATTACAAAATAATGATTACAATGCTTTCCTAGAATATGTTTGCCAGTTGTGCAACTCTAAAGTTGCTATTTCATGCTGCGATTCAGCATGAGGTAGGGGTTTTGATGCCAATTTTTTACCAAAGTAACCATGTTAGAGGTGTCAGGGTTTATACTTTATTAATAAGTATAAAGTTCTTACACATTAACAAATTTCAGGCTTCTAGCTGTTCTCAATATTAATTTATGAAGTTGTTAAGTTGCTCCGATGTACAAAAGAGGTCGTTTTTGACGGCCAATAACTCAAAACGCGTCAAATTAAAAAAAATTGATAATTTTTTCTGGAAGAGATATAGTACCACCCTGTTTGTACAAAAAATTTCAGGAGGGTGTTTTGCCTTATTTTGAAATGAAAAATCCTCAAAGTTTGTCAAAGTCAGTACACACATATGTATGTACAGTGTGTACAGTACATACACTGCACTGATTTTATATGTACGGAGTGTCATGAGTGCCAGAAGACTATGTTTAAACTAACACTAATATACTCACTGTACATATACAAATGGTTGAATTAGAAGACTTGACTATAGAATTAATTTCAACCAGTACATGTATGTACAGTACAAAACTGTACTGGGTGTACATGTACAGTGTGTTAGTGTTGTTTTAACATAGTCTTCTGGCATTCATGGCACTCCGTACATATACACTCAGTACAGTGTATGTACTGTACACACTGTTCATACATATGTGTGTACTGGTTGAAATTCATTTTATAAGTCTTCTAATTAAATGAATTCAACCAGGAGCAGACAAGTACATTGCAAATAGTATTTTGTTATATGAAATTAAAAACTGCACAGTATTGAACTGAATGACCTTGAAGTACAGTACAATACCCAGGGTCAAAACTCATGGAACATCAAAACAGGCAAAAACGTTTTTTTGTAAAAATCCCAAACTTTGAGGATTTTTCATTTCAAAATAAGGCAAAACACCCTCCTGAAATTTTTTGTACAAACAGGGTGGTACTATATCTCTTCCAGAAAAAATTATCAATTTTTTTTAATTTGACGCGTTTTGAGTTATTGGCCGTCAAAAACGACCTCTTTTGTACATCGGAGCAACTTAACAACTTCATAAATTAATATTGAGAACAGCTAGAACCCTGAAATTTGTTAATGTGTAAGAACTTTATACTTATTAATAAAGTATAAACCCTGACACCTCTAACATGGTTACTTTGGTAAAAAATTGGCATCAAAACCCCTACCTCATACTGAATCGCAGCATGAAATAGCAACTTTAGAGTTGCACAACTTGCAAACATAGTCTAGGAAAGCATTGTAATCATTATTTTGTAATACTTGTACTAGACATAATAACCTCTGAAAGAATCAAGTACCCTGAAGCAATGGTTTAGGAGCAATTCATCACTAAAAATAGCACATTTTTTAGTGAAAAGTACAAAAATCAAATATTTTGACACTTTTAAGTTGACCTAACTCTACAAGACAATATTTTTGTAGCCTAATTTTTTATTTTCCTGTTCTATGGGATAGACTCTTTAGGCGTCTGTATTAGAAAGGTAGTAGAATGTTCAATTGCTGAGAAATGAGACCTCAAAAGTCAAGAAAATGCCAAAATGCCATGGTGGCGACAAATTGCGGAATTTCAAAGTGTGATAAATCGGCCAATTGTAAAGCAATGAAACTGAAATTTTCAGAATATGCTTATTTTATGGTGGTCCAATCATACAATAAATTTGGGAATTTTTGGAAAGGGTGCAGCAACAGCCATCCGTGATTTGACACGGAATGACCCATCTTCTCAAATTAATGGCCTTATGTAGAATCATCTCTATACATAAAAACAAAGGACTACAGTTGTTAGTTTTAAATGTATATATAAATTAATCCTTACATTGCTCCAGATGAATAAATCAACCAAGTGAGATTGTGCACTCAGTGTTCCAGGTGGATATATCCGCCTTAGAGGAATGGTGTGTTCAATGTATTAGTTTGTAACACCCCGTCCCATGCTGTTTTCATTTCTGAAATGTTTATATTAGAGTAAAGGATGCAATTCCACAGAAATCTATGCTATACATGCAGTTGCACTGATATTTTTGGAGAATTTTACAATTGGACATGGCTTGTTGCTGCAAGTAGTGTATAGAGGAGGCACTTGCTGAAATAATAGCTGATCTCAGCAGTGATGATGAGGGTTTTGCTACTTGAATTCAGCATTACAGTGATATTAGTTCACATTATAAGTTAAATTTATCAAACTAAACACTTTCAAAGTTTTTCAAAGTATATACCATAAGAATGTAAATTTAGTTTCCAACAATATTTATGTATAGTAAGATGGGGTAAAAAAAAAACGTTTCCTTAAAGTTTAACATAAAACTCGTTAGGTAGATGCTTAGGTAGATATTTTAGCATTGTCAGTTGACAAATTGGAATACCTTCCTAAATAGCCATAATAAAAATTTCAATCACAATGAGTAAAGGAGAAATTCAAGAAAAGGGGTGGTTTTTTTTTACCCCGGCAACAGTTAGTTATAAAAATGTAAATTATTATATTGGTAGAAATTAGAGGAGCATAGATGTACTCCCTGTGTCAATCATATAGCAATTCTAACATTCTGTGATAAATATAAACCATTTTGGGAGGAAATTAGGACTGGTCTTTTTTTACCCCAAACGGACACTAAACACTGGGGTAAAAAAAACCCACGTCATTCGAGAAAAATGTCAGATCGTGCGGGTAATTACATTACTGATTCATGTAGGTACACCTCTTATTATCATAACCAAGAAACAAAAACCTCTATATCAGTTCTAATATTTTTGCGGGATAAAGTTAAAGGACAGTGTTCAGAACTTAAATATTTGCTATTTTTAGAGTATGGGAAAAATCGGCGCTAAAAGTATCGGTACGCCGATGGAAAAGAATAGTAACAATCAATAAAGTATGTCCGAATTGACTTGGGCACCATGGTTTTCACATACACCATACAAAAATGTGTTTCTATTTCTCACGACTTGTAGTGGGGGTGGGTTTTTTTTTACCCCAACTACCCTGTGTTTTTTTTTTACCCCGTCTTACTATATGTGTTATGTTAGGCCTTGGCAAATGATTAACTCAACTAAAGTAGTCTACAAAGTGCAATATTATGCCTGGCCTGGTCCAGTTATATGTGTAAGCTTTGCTGATGTGACAGGCTTTTAAATATGCAAAAATGACTACGTGCCACACGGTCAGAGCAGGGGTAACTTGTGATGCAATAATAGCGCGTTCAAAATGAGAATGTGAAAGACACAGTTCAATTTCTCTTCTGTTTCTATGCTATAACCTGTAAATGTGTGTGTGAGTACTCACAAGAGGACAAAGTCTGTCTAGTCTATGTATAATTACCTTCACCTGACTTAAAAATTTAACTGATTGACAATGACAGGGTAATCTTTCTATTGTTAGGAGTTAGTATAAAAAGGACAAAAACAAAGAGGAAAATATCACAAGAATTTACAGTTAAAAAGCATGTTTCTGGAGACAGGCCTCTCCGCCTAGTTTTGTTCAGTACAGGGTTAGGGTTAGGGTTTGATTTAGTTCCAATTCTGATGATTTTTTTTTTACTTCAGAAAACTGCAAACATGGGTGCTCCAACAGATGCTCCTCCACCATATCCCGATGGCGAAAAAGCAGGTATTACATAAAGCTACCACTCATTCATTTAACAGTAACCTATAGAATCATTTCTGTTGCTCAGAGGTGCCAGTTGGAATGCAGAATCATATATAATTTTTGCCAGTTTTTTCTTTGTTACTGATTTATTACGTTCAGTGATATGCTCACGCCAGGCTGCGGCGGGAAGGCATGTGTTGGCCGTGCACGGCAGTTCTAAATCCCTCCAAGTACAAAGAGAATTGTAAACATTTCTGCCTGGCACTATTCTTGATGATTAATATCACAGCTTTTACCAAATTTACCAACAAATGGGAGAACAGTTGGGACAGAAGTTAGCTCCAGAATCAGAAAAAGATAGCACCATTTGCCATCTGAGTATACTTGCAAAGATTTTCCAAATGGGAGGGGGACACCCCACCACTTAGACCCTTCCTCCAGGACGTGGATCACACAACCTTGCAAACCCGTCCGGCACTCAAATATTCCTGAGCACATCCCTGTACATAAACACAGGTAGTCAAGGCGTTCTGTGAAAATTCCTAACATGGCTTTGTGATATAAGTTTTAAATGAAATTGAGGTGTCATCCATGGTTACACGGTAGTGTTGCTTCTGACTACCCCCCCCTCACCCCACAACCTCATCCCTAGCCTAGCAGGTAAAGGGATCACCACCAACTATGGTCTGGATAGTAGAGTTGGTAGAGCATATGACTCGTTATCATGAGGTCACTCTGGTTCGGAAACGTGTTTTCGCTCAACTCTTTCTCCATGGTGTGTATAAATTTTATCAAGTCAGATTTTCTGTTAGAATCTGTAGGTGGTCAATTTTGGTATCGTTTCTTCGTCGTCGATATTTGTGGTGTTTTGATTTTTGATACAGATATCGTTTGATAGTTTGGTCATAGGTGGTCTTACTGCGATCGAGCTTTCCGACTTAGACAGGAGTTCTAACCAAGTAAATTCAACTCAACGATGTCTACATTGCATTGTCATCGTCAACATTGTCCGCATAACTTCTACCCAGCAACATGTTTTTTTTCTGCATTCATTTTTTACACCCGTTACAACCCTTTTCTCCTCTTGTGATTACAGATTCACCTCCATATACCGAGGGCACGGCTTACCCTCCTCTCTTGCAACAGGGATATCCACAAATGGGGCAATTACCTCAAGCACAACAGCCAGCTCCAGGGTATTCGGCACAACAACCAGCCCCAGGGCATCAGGTAAGCATATATGTCCACATCCCCGCCTCTCCCCCTCCCCTAGTTTTTTGGTTGCTGTTTGGTGATATTCCTTTGCACGATATTGATATATTACATCATATACAACCTACGTGGGTTATGATTTTTCATCATACTACTTTCTTTATCAGTTTTTGCACTGTTGCACACAGGATACTGCACCGCACTGCACGTATATTGCAGTGTATTTCTTGTATTGCAGTATGAAAGTCGATTGAAACCTTTAATATTAAAAAATGTCGAAACTAGCCAGAGTTTTCTTTTGGTCTTTCTCTTGTTTGTGGATTTGAAAAATGATAAATTTGGGAGACAATGAATACATACTGCAGTAAAAAAATTCAGAAAGTCTGTACCAGTGGCGTTTCCTCTAATAAATTAAATGTTACAGCCAAAATATCTTTGACAAAAGTATACATAGTGTCATAGGACATGGGTGTAGAGTCTAAACGTGCATATATGTGACCACCCAGACCATACAGAACTAAAACAGGTACTCACGATTTCAGTTTTTCCCATCCACTACATAATAATGCTATAGTAACAGGCTATTGTATATTAAATCAGGCTTTGTAATTATTGCAAAGTTTGTTTACAGGCCTGTGCAATTGCATAGACAGTAAATGATCCAAAGCTGCAATCCTCAATTGAATATGACATTCATATACATGCTTTCTTTTGCTTTATGCTAAGGATTCTGATGAAAGCGATGATGATGATGATGGTGATGTAAATGATCCACCGTATTGCCTAGATGATGATCAGCCTGTAAGTTTGTGAGGTCGACTATATCATTAGCAAAGCAATAGTTACCAAAACACCTCCTAACATTTTCACTTGAACACTTCATTGGTAAATTTTGCCACTTCCTTGTAGACACCACCCTTCTCTAATTATCTAAATTGGTAGGTAGGGTCCCTTTGAGGCTTTCAGTTTATTTCAAAGTGTGTGTATCGGAAACATGCAGAATCTTTGTATATGAAGATATGTTTGAAGTTTAACAAACTTTGGTTGTGTAAAACATTTGGTTTGTCTGAAAATGAAGAGCTGGCATGAGCCGAATGGCACGATGTGATATCAGATTACTACAAAGGTAGTCACTTTGATGACTATTTAGTTGGTATTCAATCTGGAATGCTTATTGTCAAATTGGTCCATGATTTTTGGAAGCTTCAAGTTTGTATAAACATTGATAAATTTGAACCTAGTGTCAATAAATTTGTCTACATTTGTAATATTTTTATTAGTATAATGCCCTGTTATAGATTTTATGTATCTACACTTTGAAGTATCCTGTATTCTATTTTATACAGCCACAACAGAATATGCGATGCGGTAGACGAAAATTGCGTGACTATGTTTCAGATAGTGAGGACTCTGATGAGGATTGTTCTGATAGCAATGGGGTGTTGCAACGACTTGCAAATCTACGTTACCTAAGAGAAGGAAACTACAAAAAACCAAGAAGAACGTGCCCATTTTGCTCTAAATCCTACAGTGAGAAACTGGCAAGACACATTGGAACTATCCATAGACACATTCCACAAGTTGCTGCAGCATTGAAGCTTCCAAAGAAGGAAATGGATGAAGCCTTTTCAAAGATGAGGAAGGAGGGGATCCTGATGGTAAACAAAGAAAAGATGAAAAGCAGAACACCAGTGTTTGAGAGAGAGAGAAACACTGCATCCAATCAACCCCTTGTCATGTGTGGACTATGCAAAGGTTTCTATGTCAAAAAGTGTTTCTCCAGACATAAGATAAAGTGTCAAGGTGATAGCTGTGAAGAAGCATGTACAATACCTGTGTCATTACTAATGTCTGAAACAACAAACCAAAACAAACTTTTGTCCGAGTTTAGTGTAAACATTTTATACAAATTCCGAGGCGATGAAGTGGGTTCTATTTGCAGAGAGGACCCTGTGATCCTGAATGTTGGCAAAAGACTATGGGATAAGGGACGAGCCAAGGAAAACAAGAAAACGGAGGTTCGTAAGTCTGTAATGAGTGACATGAGGAGACTTGCCTCACTTTATCTGCACTTCAAGGAGCAAAAGACTATCCATGCTTCACATTTTACTCTGGAAACTGGTACATCAAGGGATATGTTTGATCGAAAGAACTTCAGCATCCTGAGTGAAGCAATTAATGCTTACACACTAAACAAAGAGAAAGCCAGTATCAAGTCAGGATTAAAACTTGGTATCTATTATCTTCTAAAGAAGGCCTCAAAGGTGATCAAAGCAACACATCTTGTAGAAGAGAATGACATTGCAGCAGCTGACATAGACAGGTTTGTCTCTGTTCTAGAGCTAAATCAGAACTTTCTGTTTGGAGATGCTTCATATCAAATAAATATGAACCGCCAAAAGAACTTGAGAAAACCTGCGGCACTTCCACTGGAAGAAGACATCAACAAACTTCGAAGTTATACTGTGGCAACATTGAACTCAATGATGAATGATGACTTTATCATCTGGGATTCACACAACTTTAAGAAATTACGGGATCTAACTGTCACAAGATTAACACTCTTCAATGCAAGAAGAGGTGGTGAGCCCAGTCGTTTGTCATTGGATGAGTGGAGACAGGCCAGTTGTAATGCTTGGATTGATAAACAAAAGGCAGAGGCTATTCAGGATCCTGTAGCGAAACATCTCCTTAATGAGCTCAAAGTCACATACCAATCTGGCTAAAGGTAACAACCACTTGGTTCCAGTATTGTTCCCTGATGATTGTATTAAGCCCATGGAAACACTCACTAGCAAGGAAACCAGAAGCACAGCATGCATAAGACAATGCAACCCATACGTCTTTGCATGCACACAAGGATCCAACAATCATGTGAGTGGATGGCACGCCCTTAATGGTGTTTGTGATGACGCAGGCATTGACAGCACATCAAATCTTACAGCCACCAAAAATAGGCACAGAATTAGCACCATCTATGCATCACTTGAAATTCCTGAAAAGGAGAGAGCACTCTTTTTTAAGCATATGGGACACAGTGCAGACATAAATGAAAACATTTATCAAGCACCTGCTGCAATAATGGAGGTTGTGAGAGTAGGGAAGCAACTGCAACAAATTGATAAAGGTGAGAAACTGGGCACCATGCATATACCTTGGGCAGACAGCTCTGGGTAAAACTCATCAACATGACCATTCCTTGACAAATTAGAACTAGGCATCAGGGATGGCTGTAAAACGTGTGAGGGCACTTAAGCTATTAGATACAACCCACCAGTAATTTGAGCATACTGGGCCAGTCATCACTGGATTGTAAGTGATGTACCTCACTCATCATTTTGGTATGCTTGGGTGTGGAAATATGAAATTTTAGCAGGAGTGTCACAGCACATAGATATGAACTTATTTTCCTACTAGGGTATTAATTGAGTTTTTAGAAAAATATCTAACTTACTTGTTTTAGTAGTTTTACAATGTATTTTTCTTATTTACACAGCAAATCCATCCACGCAAAATGATGAGTACTCTTCCGATGGTGCAGAGAACAGCTCAGGTATTTTCCTACTAGGGTATTTAATTGAGTTTTTAGAAAAATATCTAACTTGCATTTTTAGTAGTTTTACAATGTATTTTTCTTATCTACACAGCAAATCCATCCACTCAAAATGATGAGTACTCTTCCGATGGTGCAGAGAGCAGCAGTTCAGGTATTGTACAAAATCATGTTGAATCTTTTTTGTAATGAATATTTTTTAAATTGATAGCACTTTTTTATTGCAATTTATTTATTAATTTAAGCCTATATGTGTGTGGTTTGGATTTGTTATCAGATTTCAAGAATGCCTTGCAGCATTTTATTGTAGAAAAATAAACAGTTTTGTTATAAGTTACATGAGGTAAGGTTAAGGTGGTAACACTTGGTAAAGCGCACATTACTGTAAAACACTCAATAGCGCTCAATGGTAGAGTGTCCATTTAAGTCATGTCTACTTCAGTTGAGACTCATGTCAAGTAAATTAAACTTCGTCCAGAAATTCAAACTTTTAGTCTGAGTCACGGGCATGTTGTTGTTGTTACAACACAAGAATAAATTTTGTTCTAATGATTTAATGTTGATATGTTTGTAATATTCTTGCACTACAGACAGTCAGGCAGGCACCATTTTAAGCTCTGAAGCAGAGTACCACGTTCAACGAGGTAATCAAATTTTCTTTAACCTAAAGTGTACGTGCATTAAAACCAGAGCATTTCTCAAATTTGTAATGTTACTCCATGAAGAAAAATATACTTTCAACGTGCATTTACTTTGTAGATTATGTATGATGCTTACTGAATAGAAATTTAATTTTATTATCTAATTGAAATCAGTGCGAGATAAAAAACTTTACATATTGCTGTTCATTTAATTGTAACTTCTAATATGAATTATGTTAACGAAGGTGTTGGTGAGAGTTGCCTGACAAAAGTGTGAATTATATGAACAGAAACGTGCCTTCTGATATGTGATTAGCATGTTTCTAAACTAATTTGAAAATGAGACAGTTCTCTAATCGGTGAATCAACTGATGGAAATGAAACATAGGATTCTAGTAAAAAGGATACTCAAAAATTGAATATATTGAGCATATATAATGTTTTTTTCAATGTTATTGTGGACCATGCTTCACATTACATCTCTATATCATGTAAAACACACAAACATGCATACACAAAGGCAGTATCTATTGGTCTGTTTTGAATATGGTATGTTATTTAGTGGAGGATACTTAATCAGTGTGTTTTCATTAGATGTTCCACATTATTTTGTTTGCTTGATGTAATCGATTCATTCAACAATGCTATCAATGTCATTTCTTTTATGCAGGATGCAAACGAAAGCATGATGATGCTGGTAAAGTAAAATCAGGTTGGTCATTGATGATATCACTTGTCTATGATAACACAGCTAGCTGTAGTTTAGTCATGTATATAAGTTAGTATGGCAGCTACATAGTCCTGTTTCCCTCATATAGCTGGTGTGTGCAGTCAAGTTTCAGAAAAAGAACAAGCATTGAGGATAGCTTTCTTACCCCTGTCATGGCCAATAACTATGTACCTATGTGGGATAGATGATAGAAACAGTTTATGAGGCAGTTACACCTAAGCAGTCTGCCTAGGCACCATCTTCCAGTGTTAAATTTTTGTCTCAGATTTGTCAAATTTACGCTCCATTCGACAGGACGAAAATATACAAGATGGAATCAAAAGGATACTGCACAGGTGCTTAAATACTTCAAAGGAATGATTACTGGCACCCAAGAGAAAACCATACCAGGTATGTATTTGTGCTGTCATTTGTAATTCAAAGTTTATATAATGGATATGATCATGAAGGTGTATCCAAGCACCCATATTGATAAAAACATACTTGTAAATCAATGATATTTGCAGCCTGATTCTGTGAAAGTTTGTTAACTGAACACAGTTGACTTTTGGTGTGTATCTGTTACATAGGATGTCATTGTTGTAAGAATATAATTTTTCTCTAAGCAATTGATATGACCTACCAGTACCAAGCAAATGACAACTGCAGATTAATGTAACACACTGCACTGCTTGCTATGCTGAAGTTAAAGGTGTACATTTCAACTTCTTAGCAATTGCTCTTCTTTTTGGCTTGCAGAGACGCAGGTTGCTTTGCACTTTTTTAGGTTTCTGGAGTCAAAGCAAACTGAAATTATGGAATTTCAAAATAAAAATAAAACGAAAAATGAGAAAATGTAAAACATTAGAAAGTTATCATGAAATAGGTCTCTCTCGCTGAAACTAGTTGTTCCTTTGTAACATTAGAGGCTCATTCGCTCATAATTAACATAATATTCATACATAATTGTGCCATGCCAAATCCACGAAGTCTTGTATACTTAATATTGTCATAGAAAAGTCGAAGAATTTACTTTTCAAGATCGTGCCAGACTTTCTCATCAGTCATTTAGTAGTAAACCTCTAGTTCTATATCAAATATAGTTTAGAAATGTAGTTGGGATTTTTTCTGCTTGTTTGGTTCCTTAATTGCTAAAAGCAAATGACCTATGTTTTCAGGGTGGCGTGTATGCGTGACATGTGTGTGTGTGACGCTTTGCTTGTATGCACGATAACTCAACAAGGGCATGACAAATCATTACCATATTTGGTGAGTAGATGAACCCTATAGATTTTGGCGCTCATAACATGTATATTAATGAGGTCCAAGGTCAAACGTGAAAAACTCCAAATTGCAATAACTTGGCTACTATTAGTTGGAATTTCGTCAAACTTGGTATGATGATATTGGTAGACAGTCTTCACACACTGATATGTGTTGTAATAATTATCATGCATATTAATGAGGGGGCGGGCTTAGCAATATTTCGGTATGAACAGTTTGTATGCACAATAACCTAAGGAATTGACCCATGATTACCATACTTGGTGGGTAGGTGGCCCATTGTGAGTAGATGAACCCTTTTGATTTTGGTGCTCATATCATGAATATTAATGAGGTCACGGGGTCAAACGTGGAAAACTCTAAATTGCAAAAACTTGGCTACTATTAGTTGGAATTTCGTCAAACTTGGTATGATGATATTGGTAGATAGTCTTCACACACTGATGTGTTTTGCAATTATTATCATGCATATTAATGAGGGGGCGGGCTTAGCAATATTTCGGTACGAACAGTTTGTATGCACAATAACCTAAGGAATTGACCCATGATTACCATACTTGGTGGGGTAGGTGGCCCATTGTGAGTAGATGAGCCCTTTTGATTTTGGTGCTCATATCATGAATATTAATGAGGTCACGGGGTCAAACGTGGAAAACTCTAAATTGCAAAAACTTGGCTACTATTCGTTGGAATTTCGTCAAACTTGGTATGATGATATTGGTAGATAGTCTTCACACACTGATATGTTTTGCAATTATTATCATGCATATTAATGAGGGGGCGGGCTTAGCAATATTTTGGTATGAACAGTTTGTATGCACAATAACCTAAGGAATTGACCCATGATTACCATACTTGGTGGGTAGGTGGCCCATTGTGAGTAGATGAACCATTTTGATATTGGTGCTCATATCATGAATATTAATGAGGTCACGGGGTCAAACGTGGAAAACTCTATATTGCAAAAACTTGGCTACTATTAGTTGGAATTTCGTCAAACTTGGTATGATGATATTGGTAGATAGTCTTCACACACTGATATGTTTTGCAATTATTATCATGCATATTAATGAGGGGGCGGGCTTAGCAATATTTCGGTATGAACAGTTTGTATGCACAATAACCTAAGGAATTGACCCATGATTACCATACTTGGTGGGTAGGTGGCCCATTGTGAGTAGATGAACCCTTTTGATTTTGGTGCTCATATCATGAATATTAATGAGGTCACATGGTCAAACGTGGAAAACTTCAAATTGCAAAAACTTGGCTACCATTAGTCGGAATTTTGTCAAACTTGGTATGATGATATTGGTAGATTGTCTTCACACACTGATGTGTGTTGCAATTGATATCAGGGCTTAGCATTACTTTGGCAACAAAATTTTGTGTGCATGAATTGTTGTTATTTTAGTAGGGCTTTCTTAGAAATTTCCCTATGAATGGAACTAATGAACAGCAGCAAGAAACCATGAAACCATGAAATGTTTTATTCTGGATTTTCTTTGATTTGTAGGTAGACATGACGTGGAAGTATTTCTCAAGAAATGCAGACTATCAACATCTTATGACTGCTTGACCATAAGAAGTAAGGTCATGAATGAAAGAAACAAGTGGCATCGGTTAAATGGCCTACAAGAATAATGTGTGACTGTGCCTTATAAGTATACACATGATGTGAAAGGTTTTTTTTTTAAAGAAATGCAGACTATATCACCATGTTATGATTGTTTTGCTACCTGAAGTAATGTCACAATTGAAAGAAACAAGTGGCATCAGTTACATGGTCTACATTAATAATGTGTGACTGTGCCTTATAAGTATACACATGATGTGAAAGGTTTTTCTTAAAGAAATGCAGACTATCACCATGTTATGATTGTTTTGCTACCTGAAGTAATGTCACAATTGAAAGAAACAAGTGGCATCAGTTACATGGTCTACAAGAATAATGTGTGACTGTGCCTTATAAGTATACACATGATGTGAAAGGTTTTTTTTTAAAGAAATGCAGACTATCACCATGTTATGATTGTTTTGCTACCTGAAGTAATGTCACAATTGAAAGAAACAAGTGGCATCAGTTACATGGTCTACAAGAATAATGTGTGACTGTGCCTTATAAGTATACACATGATGTGAAAGGTTTTTTTTTTTAAAGAAATGCAGACTATCACCATGTTTTGATTGTTTTGCTACAAGAAGTAATGTCACAATTGAAAGAAACAAGTGGCATCAGTTACATGGTCTACATTAATAATGTGTGACTGTGCCTTATAAGTATACACATGATGTGAAAGTTTTTTTTTTTTTTGAAGAAATGCAGACTATCACCATGTTATGATTGTTTTGCTACCTGAAGTAATGTCACAATTGAAAGAAACAAGTGGCATCAGTTACATGGTCTACAAGAATAATGTGTGACTGTGCCTTATAAGTATACACATGATGTGAAAGGTTTTTTTTTAAAGAAATGCAGACTATCACCATGTTATGATTGTTTTGCTACCTGAAGTAATGTCACAATTGAAAGAAACAAGTGGCATCAGTTACATGGTCTACATTAATAATGTGTGACTGTGCCTTATAAGTATACACATGATGTGAAAGGTTTTTTTTTTAAAGAAATGCAGACTATCACCATGTTTTGATTGTTTTGCTACAAGAAGTAATGTCACAATTGAAAGAAACAAGTGGCATCAGTTACATGGTCTACATTAATAATGTGTGACTGTGCCTTATAAGTATACACATGATGTGAAAGGTTTTTTTTTTAAAGAAATGCAGACTATCACCATGTTTTGATTGTTTTGCTACAAGAAGTAATGTCACAATTGAAAGAAACAAGTGGCATCAGTTACATGGTCTACAAGAATAATGTGTGACTGCCTTATAAGTATACACATGATGTGAAAGGTTTTTTTTTAAAAAGAAATGCAGACTATCACCATGTTATGAATGTTTTGCTACCTGAAGTAATGTCACAATTGAAAGAAACAAGTGGCATCAGTTACATGGTCTACATTAATAATGTGTGACTGTGCCTTATAAGTATACACATGATGCGAAAGGTTTTTTTTTTTAAAGAAATGCAGACTATCACCATGTTTTGATTGTTTTGCTACAAGAAGTAATGTCACAATTGAAAGAAACAAGTGGCATCAGTTACATGGTCTACAAGAATAATGTGTGACTGCCTTATACACATGATGTGAAAGTTTTTTTTTTAAAAAGAAATGCAGACTATCACCATGTTATGATTGTTTTGCTACAAGAAGTAATGTCACAATTGAAAGAAACAAGTGGCATCAGTTACATGGTCTACATTAATAATGTGTGACTGTGCCTTATAAGTATACACATGATGTGAAAGTTTTTTTTTTTTTTAAAGAAATGCAGACTATCACCATGTTTTGATTGTTTTGCTACAAGAAGTAATGTCACAATTGAAAGAAACAAGTGGCATCAGTTACATGGTCTACAAGAATAATGTGTGACTGCCTTATAAGTATACACATGATGTGAAAGTTTTTTTTTAAAAAAGAAATGCAGACTATCACCATGTTATGATTGTTTTGCTACAAGAAGTAATGTCACAATTGAAAGAAACAAGTGGCATCAGTTACATGATATGACTGTGCCGTATAAGTAGACACATTAAAGAAATGCAAACTATCAACATTTTATGATTGTTTTGCTACAAGGCTTAATTAGTTTTGGTTATAGGAGATATTTTTTGATGGGTGTGCCTAACAAATGCTTTTTAATGAGATGGCAATTACCATATTTACAGGCTCTTTAATGTTGGCAGGTAAATATATGTAAATTTCTTGATGGTGAGGTAACTCACAAAAGAGACATTTTAGCATCTTTTCTGGCAACAGTTTGCACTCTCTTAAACCATTTTGATTTATACCAGCTTGTTTCATCAGAATTGTTACTTTTTGTCAATTTCACCCATGCTTGTCTGAATTATTTAGGCAAGTTCTTTTAAGAAGCTAAAACTTAACCAGTGGAGGTTAGGAAGCTGCATCAGCTGTCTGCTATGGGACATTTTACAAGACAAGACTTCAAGTTTATGTCTCAACTGTTTATTTGCCATTGTAAGAAACTATATAACAGTCCTAATTGTAGCTGTGTATGTTAACTATGCCTCAGTATTTTGCTAACAAAACTTACGTAATAAAGTTAAAATATCTCATTGGTGTTATTCAGTCCAGTCCAGGCTAAATATAAATACTAATTGATTGCCAGATAGAAATTTTGCTACAGAGTAATTGTTGTATGCCTATTCAATTGTCGTATATGCTAAATTCTAATTATTTCAAACTTAATTGGTAAATCGAAAAGTATTGTGTGCATTAACACAAGCTTCAACACTGATTCCATATGAACTTATACAAAGGTTTCATCTGATTATATAATATTTCAGCACAGGCCTCATTGAACACTATATGCATAATGGTTCGTTTTGGCTGTTCTTTTTCTTGCCTAAAATGTTTGCAGAAATTTAGTTATTGACCATAGTAACATTCGGTTGTTGTTTTGAGTTAAGATTTAAACCCATTTCATATGGTTTGTTATATGGTATGTTAAATGCCCGTGTGTTATATGTTGAGCTGAAAATAAACTTGACTAAACTTTACCTTATTAGTGTCATCTATTTTGTACACTCAATTTCATTCTAGATTGATGTGTATTTTAATATTTAGCGACAATTAGTACCTCCCATATAGTGTTGCACGTCTTAGCAACCCTCCCCTTTATGTGCACTTTAACAGACAGCTAACCTTATAGAAAAAAAAAAAAACATTCCAAAATGGTACAGTGCATGCAATTCCAATATATTAAGAGCCTCTTTTTGTTGGTCGCTATTCTTCACTTTTGTACAGATGTGTACCCACAGACAAATATTCCTCTCCATTGAGGTACTCAGCTGTTGTCTGGTCATTTCATAAAATAATAAATCACGCGACGAAAAATCTTTACTCTTAACAGTGTAACAAATTATGAATAAATGAAGGGACTTCAATCCCTAGTTGCGTATGTTGAGTTGGAACTCCGGAGTATCGGTGAATTCGTATTTAGTGGTGAAGAGTATAAAAAGCATACCAGCTAAGTCCGAGGTAAAAGAAACGATCAATTCCGCGTACAAATAAACTGCTATTTACATGTCTGTAATGTTGGGTAGGCTTAGTTTGTTACATCTATTACGGTCCATTTAATCACGGAGGGCGTGGGCCTGGCGGACACTCCAAATGAAAACAAATTCTTTGTATTCGTTACGCTTCCATAACGATCGTTTACGTCTATTATAAAAACGTAATAGTGAACAGTTTGGAATAGATATACGGAAATCACAATATATATTTTAATATTAAGTTTGCTTCTTAGGAGACGTCTCCTTAATATGCCTTTCTTCATAAAATGTCTCCCAAAAGAAGGAATTGCAATAAAAAAAAAAATTGGGAGACAAAATAACACTACAGAGAGTTATATCTTTGGTCCATTCCTTTATGATCGCATTTTTTTTTTGTAGCTATTGAGACATAACCTTGCAAGCTAAAATGCATAAAATTTTAACTCGCTGGGCATTTCGTTCAAGATTTATGCAACATATACAATATTGTCTCCCATATATCATATTATAATCATTGTCTCCTAATGGTACAATAAAGTGGTATATATACATATATATATATATATATATATGTATATATATATGTATATATATATATATATATATATATATATAGATATATATATATATATATGTATATGTATATATATATATATATATATATATATGTATATATATATATGTATATATATATATATATATATATATATATATATATATATATATATATATATATATATATATATATATATATATATATATATATATATATATATATATTCCTAGTGAGGAACCTAATGTGGAGCATCGCCGGAAAGAACGTGACTGCTGTTTCTGGGATCGCGAAAAACTTCGTCGAGGGCCAGTGAATTTCGCGGTACAACGGACCGAGAATCGTCGTCATCAAGGTCGTGGCCGCTGAGGAATATCGCCGTTGGAACAGACCAGCGTGTTTTAAAGTGTATCCTATCTTGTTAATTTGTCTGTGTTCCTCTCAGAATATATATATATATTTTCATTTATATATATATATATATATATATATATATATATATATGTGTGTGTGTGTGTGTTTAATAAGAAACGGCGAGGGGGGGGGGGAATGGAATGGGATGGGCGAAAGCTGACATTTTTTAATAGCATTATTCCAGAGTTGTGTCAGTGAGAGAGGTGGACCTAGTGAGGAACCAAATGTTATATTATAGAACGTATTTGAAATGGCCTACGTGACAAATCAATATCTGAGAAATTAGGTCGGGTTACTCTGTCAGAATGTTATTTATGTAATGAGAAATACACGATTGTTCTTGTATATTCCTTATGATGACACGCCTGTCTCGGGTCCCCGTCGGTTTACGTGAAATCGCGTTGTACGCTGTGCACGCATCTTCGTGGATTTTCTGGAATGTTCGCGAGATATGCAAAGGACTAGAACGGAGAAACTGGGTCGAATTGTTACTCAGGTGTATCGAGAAACATCTAGATGATTCTTGACTTGGCGAATCGTATAAAAACCCGCCCCAGATCGGAGTTTCCCAGTTTCTGAACGAATACAAGCGACGACACATATTATACCATTCTACTATATATCGTCAGTGCTCAACTGCCAGTAGTTTCTGAGGGATTGATATATCGATATATCGATACCAAGATTGATTCTCCACTTCCCCTCGGAAGTTTGAAGAGGAAGAGACCAGCGTGTTTTAAAATGTATCCTATCTTGTTAATTTGTCTGTGTTCCTCTCAGAATATATATATATATATATATATATATATATATATATATATATATATATATGTTGATACTAGATGAGACTAGTGGAACACTAGTAGTTGTAACTCGGAGTTCCACGCTTTGTAGCGATCTTCAGACAACTCTGAGCACTCTGCGCCAAGATAGACGCCAACCTACTCTATATATATATATATATATATATATATATATATATATATATATATATATATATATATATATATATATATATATACATATACATATATATATATATATGAAACATATGAAATATATATATATATATATATATATATATATATTTATATATATATATATATATATATATATATATATATATATATATATATATATATATATATATATATATATATATATATATATATATATATATATATATATATATATATATATATATATATATATATATATATATGAAACCACAGTTTTCCAGTCTTTATTTCGGAGAAGGTGAATAATTTCTGTCTCCGTTGAGGAAGTTCGTTACGCCAGGAGTTGGTGGCTATAAAGCTGATTTGTACTGACTCTGGTAATATTTAGTCGGCGAGAAGTTAGATTTGTGCATCACTCTATTGTGGCTGGAAGTCCGTCTTCTATTTTGGAGCATCGCCGGAAAGAAGGTGACTGCTGTTTCTGGGATCGCGAGAAACTTCGTCGAGGGCCAGTGAATTTCGCGGTACAACGGACCGAGAATCGTCGTCATCAAGGTCGTGGCCGCTGAGGAATATCGCCGTTGGAAGAGACCAGCGTGCTTTAAAGTGTATCCTATCTTGTTAATTTGTCTGTGTTCCTCTCAGAATATATATATATATATATATATATATATATGTGTGTGTGTGTGTGTGTGTGTGTGTTTAATAAGAAACGGCGAAGGGGGGGGGGGGGATGGAATGGGATGGGCGAAAGCTGACATTTTTTAATAGCATTATTCCAGAGTTGTGTCAGTGAGTGTGTTGGCTTTCATCGCTTCATAACATCTGACTAAACCTTGTCGTTTTTAAAGTCTATCCGTTTCTTTCTTTAGCACATTGTTGACTGTGTGTGCGAAAGGAATATTATTTAGGCAGCATCTAAATTTGACATTGAGAACAGTGCTATCATCATAACGAGATATAAACTTGTAACTGGCCTATCCAAATTCCTGTTCTATACACGTCAAATTACACACGTCTCATACCTGATGAGAAACGCAGTATTATACTCTTTTGTCTTATTCCTTTTCCACAGTAATCAACACCTCCTTAAATTTTACTAACTCAACGTTATTAATAAACAGTAAGATGAATTGATGTCTATCTTACCTCTTCTTCTGGTAGATTGCCATCTTTGTCACAGGCCTGAAATTAAGAGAGTTAATAGGTTCATGACGTTTTGAAATTGTTTTGCAGGAAAATTAAATAACTTGAAGGCTAAGCAAACATATATATTCTGTAACAGCAATACGGGCAGTTATACACGGGCAGATATACGGGAGATGATATACGGGGAAGCTATAAGGGGCAGCTAAACGGGGGCAGTTATACGGGGAAACTAGACGTGACAGTTATAAAGAGGCTGCAACAAAAGGGTTTTTTATACGGGGGAAGTTATACCGGGAAGATATAAGATGAACTTATAAGGGGCAACTATATACTGGCAGCAATACGGGGGTAACTAAACAGGGGCAGCATAACGGGGAAGCTTTACGGGGTACTTAACGGGGGATGCAATACATGGCAGCTATGCGGGGGCAGCTAAACTTGCCCAGCTATTTAATGGCGGCAATACGGGACAGGTGTACAGGGGCATTACACGGGCAGCTATTCGGGGAAGCAAAAGGAACCAGCTATACGCGGGAAGCAATATAGGGGTATCTATACGGGTGAAGCGATACGGGAGAAGATATACGGGAAGTGGTGATCTGGAACTCATGTTGTAAAGCATGTTATATTTCACACAATCTACAACCCACCCCCACCCACCCTACACCGAACCTGGCAAAATCTATGTTGCCTTTCAAAGTTTATAATGCTGAAAGCAATCAAGTACATTTAAGCGACCAATGGTATCACAATATTGATATTAATAATTAATGTGAATGCTAAGACACAGGGCGGACTTGTTTTATAAGCAATTGGTCCTATAACGGTGAATTACATCTTACCTGAAATTTACCGGTCGACAAAATCAGACGACGATAAAAGCCAAAATTCCAAACTGTTTAAATGAAAAGAAAGAGACTATTGTAAAATATAAGTTCACACTTAATTTTTATTATTCTGGATTGAAATGGTCAACATTATATTTAGCGGATTTATGTAAACTCTCGATGATAACTTCACATCAGCTGAGTATTCAGTTTAGTTGATTACGGTCTAATCAGTTTACTAAATTATCATCTCAGTAATATATATATATATATATATATATATATATATATATATATATATATATATATATATATATATATATATATATATATATATATATATATATATATATACGTGATCATGTTATAACCATTATCTTCTTAGTAATAAAACCTACCAAGTTAGAATTGTTGTCATCTTTATATAGATTGTTGATATGGTAGATATGTTGTCGTCTATATAACAGATCAGTTGTACACTTATCCGATATAAAGCATGTGAACAACTCAAATTGAATGAATTTTGGAACCATGATAGTCGATTATTCGATGCTCATGATACGATGAACTGATCAGAGAACCACTCAACATCAGTGACTTCATCACAAATCACGAAAGCCATATTTTCAAAAATTGTTTTTAAAAAAATAACGTATTTGGAATAATTTTATTGAGTTAAATTATGGAGCTACAAGACTAAACAAACCATCGTCATAATCACGTGATCAAATTTCTGATGTACTGAGAATTTGTGAGTTGTGTAAACTATGGTTTGCCAGCCGCAACTTGAGATAAGTTTGTTTATGACTGAATAAAGAGTAAATACATTAATCTCTTTAATTGTCCTTTATAGAAGAGAAAGATATGTTTAATCTAGCATCGTGTTAGTATGACTTGACATACACAATTATAACATTGAACAATAACACTGTCCAAACTTCTAAGAAGTTTCAAAAAACCTCCGTAAAATTATGTTATTGAAATTATATATATATATATATATATATATATATATATATAATGTATTTTTTTCATTTTGTATTTGCATCCATCTCTTCTACACAACATATTAAGTTGAAAAGAAAGAAAAAGTTCGTTCCATGACACCAAAAAGGACATTTCCTTTATCAATAATGCAAACACATATAATACACATAATAACACTGTCCAAACTTCTAAGAAGTTTCAAAAAACCTCCGTAAAAGTATGTTATTGAAATTATATATATATATATATATATATATATATATATATATATATATATATATTGATACTAGATGAGACTAGTGGAACACTAGTAGTTGTAACTCGGAGTTTCACGCGTTGTAGCGATCTTCAGACAACTGGTAGCTTCAAGTTATGCTCCATGAATATATAGGATCCTCGTCGGGATTACCGGGGATTATGCGGTTGTTGGTGTATTGTTCTGCCGGTGTATTCTCTTTTGCGTCCGTTCTGTTGGTGGGTTTGTAAGACATTCTTCGGTGTTTGGCTGTCACGTTGTCATGGTTACGTTCACGTCAACAGTATTATACACCGTCCCATGAGCCTTCCCTCCGGACTTACCCGCCACTTTCTCCAATACGCGTCCTTTGCTACCATTACTGTGCTACGAAGCCAATCTCAATCCATAAGTGCCTCATCATAAGAAGTTTTTTATTTTTTCCGTCCGCCGCCTTAGGCTGGAGACAAATTTTCTCTGGTAAGTGAAGTTTTGCTCGATTTTTCATTGTTCAAGAAGCCATTTAGATCCAATAGGGAGGGGCTGTTTTGCCACTATGGCAACCCCTAACCCACCTTTAACTGACCCCCTTGATGACAACCTTAACCTCTTTGACTTCGATATAAATGACTGGATCCCCGTTCAAAACAGTAGGAAAAGACAACGCCTTAATTCCGTTGAGGTAAACCCATCCCCAAACTCCAAGACAGCCTCCAAAAAATCAGCCCAATCAATCATCGTCTCAGGTATCCTCCCAGAAATATCAAATAACCCAATAACCATAGCTAAACTAATCAATGAAGAGAAACCGAACGCCATGATATCAAACATAAACCGTCTCCGCAGTAACGACATACTAATTACCCCCCATGACCCTAAATCGGCAAATATTCTCCTTCAACCATGGACACAAACAACTAAATTAGGCAACCCCAAACCAAGAATCCCCCAAAAAACAAGACAAAGAAACTTCTCAGTAGTTGCCTGTGGCATAAACCCGGATATCCAAATCAAAGACATTGAAGAGGAACTAAAAGAACAAGAATACTCACCAACCCAAACAAAAAGATTAACCAGCCGAGCTACAAATAACCCCACCTGGAAGGTAAAAATAACTTTCGAAGATAAAGAACAACAACAAACACTCATCAAACATGGCCTTTACCTAGGATACTCCAAACACAAAACTGAGGAATATAACGAACCCCCCCCCCCCCAAAATCACCCAATGCTTCAAGTGCCAGCTCTTTGGGCACACTAATCACACCTGCAAAAATCAAACTAGATGCCTTAGATGTGGCGAAAACCACCGGGTCAAAGACTGCCCAGAACAAAAAGAAAATACGAAATGCGCAAATTGCTCAGGGACTCATGCCGCCCTATACAAAGGCTGCCCCAAATTCAAAGAAGCCAAAACAGAAGCAATTAACAAACAAGTACAGAGAACCTATGCAAATGTTACCAAAGCTGCCCCTAAAATCGAAGTTACAAACAAAATCGCAACCGAAGAAAAACTTAATATCACAACATTTGTAATTGAATTAGTTCAATATACCTTTCAAAAAGCCAACATCACTATTAAACCTGAAGACCTTGCCAGCTATTCCACCGTTCTAGCATTAAAACACCTCAACTTAAATATCCCGAAAACTTTAATTATGGAACGTCTCCATCAACCTTCAATATTTAGCCCTCCTCAATCACCAAAATGACAAACAACCTCCCTCCTTCGATTAAGTTCCTCCACCTAAACATAAACAGCATCCTTCCAAAACTAAGTCTCCTACTAAGTTTAATTGCCAACCACTCCCCGGATGTCATTTCGCTAAATGAAACTAAACTAAACTCAAAATCCCACCTGAACATCCCAGGTTACCAAATTTTTAGAAACGATATCTCCCGCTCTAGAGGAGGAGTACTTATAGCTGTAAAAATAATCTCAATGCCACTCTCCTCTCCAACCCAACTCAAACAAATAATCAAATAATTGAAATCGTACTCGAAAGAGACAATAAGCCTCTCCACATTATTAGCTATTATAGTCCCCCAAGAGAGCTCATATCAACTGATATAATAAAAAAATGCTCTAACAAAAATACAATTCTACTAGGAGATCTAAACGCCCACCACATCATTTTTGGCAGCTCCAAAATAACTGAAAAGGGCATATCCCTCTTAGAATTGTGTGATAAACACAACTTAACTATAATAAACCAAAATACCAAAACTAGGATAAACCCAATAAACAATAATACTGAACTACTGGACTACGCCATAACCTCAAACCACCTCGCAACTAAAACTCATTCAACTCAAATCCTAGAAGATAACCTAATTAGTGACCATCTTCCACTCCTCTTTGAGCTAGACTTAAACCTAAATCGCATTCAAAATAACAATTTAACATATAACTACAATAAAACAGACTGGACAACATTTAAAGAGGAACTTGTAACATATAACACTATCCCCATTTACAAAAACCACAACAACGAGCTAAATTATATTGACAACTACTGTGACAGCATTGCCCAACATATCTTCAATACCTTCAAAAAACACTGTCCGTTAAAAACAAAACAAAACAAAAATCGAAAACTAAATAGGAATATTCTTACACTAATTAAACTCAGACGCCGCCTTCGCAGAACCTATATGATCTCTCGAGATCCAACTCTAAAAACCCAAATTAACCAACTTAAAAAACAAATAAATAGACAAATTTTGGCGGACGACCCAAAACGAGTCCAAAACAAATGCGAATCGATCATTAATGACAAAAACCCAAAACACTTTTGGAAAAACTTAAAAAATATCATAAATCCCATTTTAACCCCAAACACTGGTAATTCAGACCAAGGCATTAGAGATGGTGCAGGTAACCTGATCACAAATACACAAGATCAAATTAAGCTAATTGAATCACACTTTAAAAATATTTTTAATATCTTTGATGGCCCCGCTTACGATAACAATTTCAAACAAGAAATAGACCAAACAATTAGCAGAAATGCAATTAGCTTTACCCCCAACCCCTCAGGATATCTCAACGATAACATCCCCCTACTAAAAAAAATAGACTTAAACGATTGGTATAGCGCCACAAAAAAATGCAAAAATACCTCCTCCCCTGGTCTTGACAATATTAATTACCTAATGCTTACAAAATCCCCACCAATTTTCATCAACTCTCATATTATCCCTCTTTTTAACGACTTACTTAGACTGGGCTATTTCCCAACCCCGTGGAAATACGCAAAAATGATTCTAATACCTAAACCAAATAAAGACCGTACCAAAATACAAAACTACCGCCCAATTAGCCTCCTCCCAGCCCTTGGCAAAATTTTTGAAAGAATAATAGATAACCGCACTAGAACTCACTTAGAACTAAATGATCATTTCTCCCCATCTCAATCAGGTTCCCGTACACACAAATCTACCTTAAATCAAATTTTTCGTCTTTCCGAAGAAATCCGAATCGGCTTCATTAAAAAACATTATACCACTGCCCTCTTCCTCGATGCCGAAAAAGCATTTGACAAAACCTGGCACAACGGCATAAGAATTAAGCTACTAAACTATAATCTTCCCTCCAATTACACCAGACTTCTTTCTTCTTTCCTTAATGATCGCAACACAAAAATTTACTACAAAAACCATCATTCAAACCCTATTCCACTTCGTGCAGGCACCCCTCAGGGCGCTGTTCTCAGTCCCCTCCTCTACACCCTGTTTGTAAATGATCTAAACATCCCCCCTCTCTCAAACTGCAACTATAGTCAGTACTCTGACGATATAGCCATCTGGAGCACCAGTAAAAATATTCATATAACGGAACTAAATCTCAAAAAAGCAATTACACATCTCGAAAACTGGTGCTCAATGTGGAGAATAAAAATAAACCCCTCAAAATCTAACTTAGTCAATTTCTCCTTTAAAAACTCAAAACTCCGTAACCATACTTCCAAAATTAACCTGTTCAACTCCCCAATCACTGCCTCTCCCAATGCAACCTTCCTTGGTATCACTTTTGATAATAAACTATCCTTTAACCTACACTGTACTAGAACCGCAGGCCGCTGCTGGTCCCACCTTAAATACATCCAAATCCTCTCACATAAGTATAATTTCCCTGCGAAAACCACTATCCAAATCTACAATTCCAAAATAAAACCAATTCTCAGTTACGGAAGCATCTCTCTGCTTACCATCTCAGACTCCAATAAACAAATCCTATATATATATATATATATATATATATGTATATATATATATATATATATATATATATATATATATATGTATATGTATATATATGTATATATATATATATATATATATATATGTATATATATATATGTATATATATATGTATATGTATATGTATATGTATATATATATATATATATATATTTATATATATATCTATATATATGTATATATATACATATAAATATATATATATATATATATATATATACATATACATATACATATATATATATACATATATATATACATATATATATATATATATATATATATATATATATATATATATATATATATATATATATATATATATATATATATATATATATATATATATAAGACATTTAATCAATCAATGAAAACATTTATGGTCCTTTATTGTATTTAGGCGTTGACCAATGAATAATACTACTTGAATTTTATCTACTCTGAATAACTTTCTTGACTACTACTTCTAGGATCATTATTTACTATAATTAACACAGTAAGCTGCCTGACTAAATAATGTTTAATCTTTCTCTATGACATTTTAGCATCTAAGCTAAAACAAAACAAACCTATCAAGTAAAAACCTCAACAGATGACACGAGTTCAATGGAATAAATTATACATCGTTAATTCATTAAGTAATACCGATGTAAAACTGTACCGAATCGATAAAAAGTATGTATATGGATGGCTTGAAAATGAAACTAATACTCATCAGATAAAAAATCAAGCCTATTTTAGCACCTTTTATTCTGAATTATTCAGAATTACAGGCCAAAATGTACATTCTTTTTTTATGGTTTGTTATCAAATGGTGTGATGCGTTTTCCCTTGTAGGTGTTTAATGTTTTGAAATATTTTTACAAACTTTGACAAAAACTTGTACAGAACGTGTCTCAAAGCCTAAGCAGGGGTCGAGGGGCTAAAGTCAACATGTTTACATCTGCTGCTGCGTTTACAGATATGTTTCGTTTTCTTAAAGAAATGTTTAATCACAGAAGATATATATATATTTATGATAAATCAATTCTCTTCGGATTGCAGTGTAAGGCGCCGGTGAGTTGATAAGGGGGGGGGGGGGGGACAGAGGGTTGCCTCGGTTAAGCTGCTGCTTATTTATTAACCTTATGTTATCCAAATCTGGGAAATGCAGACATAAAGGAGTAACAGACAGGCTGATTGTGTTTAATAATCTTCGTTATTGTATTATAACTCTTACTCTCTTAAGTGTACGACCATCGACCGACTTGGCTTCAAGTTGAGACAGAGTTTTTTTTCTCCGGGGCGCAGTGTGACGGCACCCCTGTTCGTATGCCTATGAGGTCGTTTTCTCAATTTATAATAGGAAAATTCTATTTTCCTGTTTGCAAATACAGTTTTATTGTAAGCAAAGATCTCTTTCAGTATCATATTATTCACACTAGGCGGCCACTCTTTACTTTACAGTTTACAACAGATGTACATATGAAAAGGAACATATATAATACATATATATATATATATATATATATATATATATATATATATATATATATATATATATATATATATATATATATATATATATATATATATTTATACATGACAATGACAACTATGTGAAACGAGATTAATTTGTGCCCGTTCTATTCAAGGCAAATCATTCATGGACGCTTATGCTCTCCAAAATACGTGTACATTTTTCACTTTTCAAGCGCCTATCGAGGGGTTATGCCCTCCTCCCACCTTCCGTATTTGCATTTCAAACTAACGCTAACATTTCAAAGTAGTTAAAGCACAACGTGTATTTATACTTTTATATTATACATGATATATGAGTCAAACTATGCTTAACAAGGTATTCTCTGAAATCTAAAGATTCCCTTTTCATGGGGGAGGATCTCGCCCCCACATACCATGTACAAAACAGAACGAGTGTCATATCTTTGCCTTATGTAAGTCTTTGGTATTATCATATTGAGCGAATGTTATTTCGAGTACGGTATATCTAGTCCCGACGGTTCTTTTACATTTTTTTATCTGTCTTGCTTTCTCTTATTTTTTAAACACTTTGCAGCTCTTATTTTAATTTTAATAACCAAGCTATTGGTATTGCATGGCAAATGTATACATTTGTTTCATTTTCTTAAACTTATTTGTTCTTGTTTAATTTGTTTTGTCTCGTCATTGTGCACGGCCAGTGATATCCTCTGATACAAATGTTGCTTTAGTTAAATATATTCGGAGACTGCGGTTTACAAAGGAATCACGGGCGAGAACTAACATAATACGGTAGGCTTTCTCCACAATTGCAAATATCCCTAATCCTGAGTTCCAAGAGTTTCCTTGTTGTAGTACGAATAATTAACATATAACGTTGTAAAAGTAACTAAACTTAGGACTGTGTCAAGCTTTGTGTAGATTTTGTTTGTTTGGACAAGAATTAAGTTAGCCTCTGCGGATTTATTAAGCAATTTAGATTAAAAGAATGTTTTCTGCGGGTGTTTGTATGTGTGTGTGTTTGCCGGGAGGGGGGAGGGGGGCGGCTCGAACAACGAGGGGTATCGGAAAATGTACTTTCATTGGAAGGGCAAAGCACGACATTACTTCAAAGCCCCCCCCCCCCAAAAAAAAAACCCGTAAACAATCATTGTCGCAGTGTAATTGCGTTGCCCAAAGTGTATGATACTACTTTCTTTGGTAAAGATATTTAAAGCATCACTTGATGTGATGGCTACTCACAAAATTATCTGATAGGCCAGTGATCTCAAAAGAGCGAAATGAAAGGAATCTAACTTAAATCTTAAATCAACCAAGCTTAGCATATTAAGTGTTGTTATATTTATTTTATTCGGTTCGTTGTTTACCATCACAAGACTCTGTCTTGGTTTTCTCCGTCATACACTATTGCAATCATATGTTGCTGATTCATCACTCTCTTGACTGTGAATCGACAACAATCAACAAGTCTACAGACACTCACAAAATTGGTAAAACCTTTTAAATAAATGTAAGAAAGTTGAAATGTGACTATTATGACGTCATTGTGACCATACCTCTCACATTTCTGTCCTTCAAGGATGATGGAATGGATTCTTCCGAAATATTGGCTGGTGGATCGTACAACACAAACCTATGGATGGAAGTAATTAAATCATCGTGTTAGATTAAATGACGCAGAGTAATATCTTCCTAGTCAGGTTCAGTGTTTACCAAATTAATGAAGATAAACAAAGCAAACAACAATAACAAGGAAATAAATCACATCTGATTGATCAGTCTGATCAGAATTAATTGTAATCACAAATCTGTGTTTCAAAGATTCCGCGAAAATAAATCAGAATGAACATATCAATGTAGGTAATAATGATGATAGTTTGAACTGCTGTAAGAGCAATTGTTTGTGATTTAAAGTAATTTTAAAATTTATTGCCGTCCACATTATCATAAGTAGGCTCATTCGTTTATATAATTAAGTTAACAATTCATTTTAAGTTGTTTACACCTGTAGAAATACAACATTGTACACCACAAACTGTCTTTAAGATTCCTTACTACAACAAGTTGAGTTTGGCGAGCAAGAAATGAAATTATCTGGATTAACCGGTAACATATACTGGTAGTGTGTATTAGCCAATTAATACATTCTAGCTCAGTATCGTCTTAACCTTATACCTGTATTGCACAACCCTATGCAGAACACTACTCCGGCAAATGGAAAGAAAATATATAGGGTACGTGCCTCGTATCTTATTTATAATAATAATAATAATAAAAAGTAAAATTTATATAGCGCATAATCAGCAGAGCTGATAAAAAGCGCTTTACAAATGTAAAACGTAAAAACAAATTGTAACAAAACCAAAATATTAAATATATAGAACCAATAAGGCAAACAAATGTAAAAGCCAAAAGCAACAATATAAAAAAAACACACCCGTACCACACGATACAAGAAACTAAAACGCATATAGTCCAAAACAATTTCAGAAGTATTTAAATAGTAAAACAGATAAAATCATAGTCTTTGTTTAAATATAAATGTGTATGAGAAACTATAGTACAGTAAGACAAATATTTTAATAGCCTTAAACATATAGTATTATAATACACACCCAATACTAAACGAAAATAAAATAGAACCCTAAACGTGGTAAATAAATAATTAAAACATGCAATTAAAAAAAGGTTAAGAAGTAATTAAGTAGTTCCAAACTTAGTATCTATGTGTAATAAGTTAAAAGTTATAGATAAAAAGTTAAAACACAGTCTATTACACAGCAAAAGCGAATCTAAAATAATATGTTTTCAAAGCAGTTTTAAAAGTGGTAAGAGAACTGCATACAAGCACAGAGTTCGGCAAGGCGTTCCATAATCTGAGAGCGCTGACTGAGAAGGCTCTGTCGCCGGTCTTGCATATTGTTCTCTTCTCCTTGAGCAATTCCTGTGATGATGTCCGTAGGGTTCTGCTGGGTTTGTACGGTGTATTCAAGACGGGTAGTAGGGGGCGAGACCGTGCAGAGCTTTGTAGGTGAGTAGGTTTATTTGAAACTTCACTCGAAAATCTATTGGTAGCCAATGCAGTGATTCCAGTAGTGGTGGTGTGACATGGTTTCTTTTCCTTTTCTTACATACTTTACGGGCAGCATTTTTTTAAACCATTTCCAGCTTTCGATTTGGGGAGTCCAAACAGCAGGCTATTTACATAATCTAGTCGGGACGTGATGATAGCGTTGACCAATGTAGCAGTGGCATCACGAGTCAGGAATGGGCGGATATGTGATATCTGTCGGAGGTGCGAGTAGCACGTCCTAACAACACTGTTAATATGGGGGATCATGCCTAATTCTGAGTCTAAAACATCTCCTATGTTACGGGCTGATACACTTGCAGCAATCTTTGTAGTTCCTGTCGTAATGTTTGTGATGTGTGACAGAAGCTTCTTTGTACTTCTGTTACAGATAATTATAAATTCGGTTTTAGTATCATTCAATTTTAGATGGTTGTCTGCCATCCATTCTCGTATTTCAGAGATCGCACTCTCCAGTCGACGTAGCACAGTATCAGCATTCTTTGGATCACAGGAAACATATAACTGTTAGCATAATACACCTTTATTTATAGAACTGTTACATTTTTGGTTTTCGTATAAAAGCTTTTTCTTTACAATTGTATTTTTGTATCTAGTTTTTTGACTGATGGGAAGAGGCGCTTTGGAATCTTGCATTAATCTTGTATACTATATAACGGCTACAGCTGACATAACAAAGTAATGTACACATGTAGGCTATATCATGGGAATATTGTTGAAGTCTAACCGTTCTTGTGTAAACCTCTATGCTGCTACAGCATTGACAATGATTAACTTAAGTTTATATTTTTCATAAAAAGGGGTCTCCCCGTTTAGATCACCCTAATGAAAGCAGTGTGATGTGACAAACAATAAAGTAAATCAAGTAAAGTTGAAGGTGTACAGTCTTGTATGAGGCTAATGCCTCCTCACACGACTTTACAACTTAACCCCTGGTCATTGGTAACTTGTCACACCCACACACCAAAGTGTGCACAATTCAATCAATCTCTCCTGGGGCACCACAGTGCACCACAACCACGTGTCCCCCGGGGGACTTCCCATAGGGTGCAGCCACAAACCGGCGCACGCAACTATATTTACAAGTTACCTCGCAGGTCCCCATTTATACACCTGGGTGAAGAGAGGCAATGGAGATAAAGCGCCTTGCCCAAGGACACAACGCAATGATCTTGCCAGGGCTCGAACCTGTAATCCTTAGATGCACAATGACACATGCTGTCCTGAAATGAACAGGCTTATTGTACTAAATGTGATAGATACATCAGCATACTAAATATTACATATGTCCTTGTTTAAACATTGTGTAAAACATGGTTCTCACAATTTGACCCCTGTTGAATTCAAACGACAATTGACCTCCGCCCACAATATTAGGCTTTTGTGTAGAGACAGGTAAGAGGGGAGTGAAGGAAATCTTTTGAGTTTGTTGTTTCAAATGAACTTTGACCTCCATAAAAAGCAATAATAGGCTCCGAAGTTAAATTTGATATCATACATGTACAAACCAAATAGTAGATTTGCCCAAGGTAACCTTCTTGCTATATCATGCTTACAGGGCTTTCGCATTGACCTGTTGACTCCAAATGACCTTTGAAGTTAACTAAAAGCAGTATTAGGCCCTCTGAAATTTGATATGGTTCATCTACAAACAAAATATGAGATCTGTTCTTGCTTCCTTCATACAATATCATATTTACGAGGATTTCATTATTAGACTTTTGACCTTTACCAAAAACAATAGGCGTCTTTTTCTCAATGTGTCACTTCTTCACACCAAATGTGAGGTATACTCAAGCTTCCATTTGTGCTTACAAGGTTCCCACAATTTGACCCTTGGTGAAACCGATGACCTTTGACCTATTTGTACTCAATGTGGTACATTTACATACTAAATATGAGATCTGTCCAACCTTCCCTTCTTAAGATATCGTGTTTACCAGCTGAGCGTCACAAACGCAAACCTACACGCCCGCGCGCACATGCATACGCCATCATGGCTGCAAAGGTTATCATCGAAATAAAAAAAAATAAGTTCTTCGACACTTAACACAAGGACAAATGACGAGGCTTTCCCCCTCACACCAATGATGCTGGTCACATGTTTGGTTGAAATATCTGTAAAGTTATATCTTAATGACGTCAATGTGTATTACCGTGACGGCGTTAGTATCAAACTTGGAAGCCAAACACAATTTCGGTAAGAAGTTTATCATAACGTGTTGGTTTGATATTTTCATTGTTCAAAGTAAAAATTGATAACGCCATTGTTTCAATGACGGTGCAATCCCTTCGAAACATCTTATGTTTACAGTACAATGTTTGTATAGGGTATGGATTTCGATTCCGCGCATTTCTAATCAGTAGGTCTACAAAGCTTAGCAGGATTTAAAGTTCATTCTTAATAAACAATAATTATCAAATGAAACACTTTTTCAAATAAATTCGTTATTATGATCGAAAATAAAATAATGTATTACTTTGTGGGGGCAAACATTACATGTTTAAATAATACCTTTTAATAATTAGTGTATTTGTGTTGCTTAGTGCTGTACGATATTTGATATTTCTTCCGAGATACACTAATTTGGTACAATCTCCTTAATTTCGATTGGGTACCAATGAACAGGCGTGTATCCATATATATATATATATATATATATATATATATATATATATATATATATATATATATATATATATATATATATATATATATATATATATATATATATATATATATATATATATATATATATATATATATATATATATATATATATATATATATATATATATATATATATATATATATATATATATATAGATATATATATATATATATATTATATATATATATATATATATAGATATATATATATATAGATATATATAGATATATATATAGATATATATATATAGATATGTAAAGAAGGGAGAGGATGGCGATGGGAGGGGGATGGCGAAGGGAGGGGATGGCAAAGGGAGGGGATGGCAAAGGGAGGTTAATGGCGAAGGGAGGGTGTGGCAAAGGGAGGGGGATTACGAAGGTAAAGGATGGTGAAGGGAGGAGGGTGGCGACGGGTGGGGGTAGCGAAGGTAGTGAGAGTATGGTGGCGGGTAAAGGGTCATGTGTCTGAAAGGGGAATGGAGCAGAGGGGCTAGACTGAACTTACTGTGAGTGGGGTAAAGTATAAGTCTGGATAGGGAATATATACTGTGTTAATTTTTTTTGATATTTTTTTTATAGTCAGACCAAACAAAACTCCCAAAGTGTATTACTTCCATTGATATTTTTGCCCCGATTTCATTTATTACAGGAATGGCTGTTTTGGATTCATTTTTATGTAACTACAAAATATTATTTTTTCGAGTGTCGGGTAAAGTAGGGGAGAGCGGGATGAGGCAGGGAGGGTGAGATTTAAATATATATTATTAGTAACACATTGGTTGTAAGTTTACTATGTCACAGATTACACCCAATTGTAAATGGTAAGGTCAGGAATGAGAAACTCTGTACGAGGCTTGATCTGTAGGACCAATGAAGGCCAGAAGAGTAGCAGTTTTTTTTTAAATAAAAATATTCAGTTTGTCTGGCTATGAATAATTTATGACGTTATGTAACCAATGATTCCTGAGTCTTGTCTGACAAAAGAAATTTATTAAAGTACTAGCGAGGTTTTCGTCTCTGTCTATAAAACTACAATATAGTTTTAATATGCCTATATGTAGGAAACAATGGACATGCAGAAACAAAGAAAACACAAGTAATTGATATTGGAGCTGGAGATAATAAAAACAAACCACTAGGTGACAGGACAAAAGGGGGGTGATAAAGGGCTAGGGTAAACATGAATTAAAATGAAGAGAAAGTGCAAAGAACCAATAGGGTGTTGATGGTGTGTAATGGACTAGTAATGGGAGGTGTCAGGAATGTGTTAAGCGAAGGCGTTGTTCGAATGATCTATGAGTGAAAGGGCAGGGATGGGTGGGGGGTCAACAACAATACAGATTTTATGATCGCTACAAGTATGAGGTAAAATTAAGTACGATTATTAACATTTAAACAACGGGAATGTTGTAATGATTTCTTTTTAATTGAATTTAAGCGTTTAAAAAAAGTGAATTTCACCATGTCTCAACTTTGTGTTACTTATTCTTGAAAATAATGAGTGAAATAAATACCAATACTGCATTGACATTACATTGTATTTCAAAATACGTTGTTGTATTTCTGAGTGGATCACACTTTGATCGCTCAAATTTATGAGATGCAGATTTGTTTTAAATGATTTTTATTGTAATAATATAAGTACAATTGAACTTTATAAATAACTTTGTTCATATATTTTTTTTATTCCTTTTTTTATTTATTAACTTATTTTCAGTAACTCATTTTGAAAATGCAACAACTGATACTATTTTATCAGTTGCTTATTTTGTATAAATTTCAGTTTTGCTAGAGTATTATAATGTGATCATTATTTCTTGGGGATTTTTTTGCTATTTTGCATCGCCAT
This sequence comes from Apostichopus japonicus, assembly GCF_037975245.1. NCBI lineage: Eukaryota > Metazoa > Echinodermata > Holothuroidea > Aspidochirotida > Stichopodidae > Apostichopus > Apostichopus japonicus. The sequence continues at coordinate 44,769,543 of NC_092576.1, forward strand.
TATTTGTCTAATTTTATAATTATAATGTTAAAACATGTCTAAATAACATGTTCATAACTTTTTTTTATGGGGGTGGGGGGGGGGGAGTTTCACATTCAAAAGCAATATTTATTACTTGTAAAACTTTATACATATATTTTAGAATATTTTTATACTCACCAGAATTATTAAAATCCACCTACCTTGTGTATATAACTCTTTTTTATCCTTATAGACATTCCTGTCCTTCTAAAATATATTTCTTTAGTTACAATTTAAAAATAAACTAACAAAGAACGTTTTTAATAGCCCCAACACACTCCTCCACCCCCTCTTACCAACACCTTCTTAAAATATTCCCTATTAATCCTTTATATTTTGTTTTATTTAGCATAACATCCTACAAAATTCCTTTCATGATAACCTAACTACTGAAATAAATCCAACTAAACTAATTAAATCTAATCCTTGACATCAAAATACAGCAGACTTTACATTTTCTATTGTTAGTTTAATATTGCCAACTTTTATTAAATGAATTGATTCCCTGTTTAACTGTTATGGTAATTCTAACATCTACACCGGAATACTTACTTCAGCTCCTCCAAGCTTGTACAACGTGAGGAGTAAGACAAGATGGCAGCCCACTCTTCATTAGTTAGCTTCCTGTCGTAGTCATGGATCACCAGCTTCTGGAGAGAACTCAGGACAGAGAGAGAGAGACCAGACTGAAGGATAAGGTTCAGACCAGACTCATCAGCTCTAGGAGAGCAGCCTCTTAGTACCACATGGGAGATAGGAATCTAGAATGAAAGAAAAGAGATAACGATAATAAGAGTAAATAGAGATAAATATATTGGATTTGGCTTGAATTGGAATAATTATTATCATATCAAAAACATAATATAAATTAAAAAATAACAAGTGAGGAAAGTAAAGCGATAAACTAGGAATTTAGGTCGTGTTTATTTAAAGATAGGAATAACTTAATGGGACAGAAATAAGGGATTGCATTTAAGGGGAAATAAATGGAATAGATTAGAGGAAAATAAATTAGTAATGTAGGTTTAAAGGATTTGCTTTATTGTTTTACGATTACATAAATAATTATACGTTTGATAGCTAGTAAGGTAAATAAATAGAAAAGTTTGATTCAAATGAACATAGTGAAGCAATTTTATTGATTAATTATTAGAAAACTAATGTAAACGACGGTATGAGAAGGCTACAAAAATCATATAGTCAAACATTGAGATTATTCTATCTTCTAAAGAAAACTATTGATCAAAAGTATTTCTTTGTGTTTTAATTTATAACTTTCAGAAGTAAAATGTAGTTTAACGTTTTTTATTAGTCACTCATGTAATAGGAATAATGAAACGGAACCATTACCTCAACTAATGAAAGGGTTTTATAAAATTTAAGGAATTTTGGGAATAATTATGTTTAAAGAAATAAGTTTTTTACTGATAAGTAAGATGCAATTTAGAGATCAGATGTAGATCGAATTCATGCTTAAAGCAAGAAATGTTGTTGAGGCTTAAAGTAAAATTTTAAGTAGCAAATTATTTTTTTATAAACCATTTCCTATGACTCTGCGTGAATTTTAATTATTTCTAGTTTAATACAATTTGTTTAAATGATGATGTATATATGTGTTTAGTTCCTTAACCACTCAAGCTAATTAATTGTATTTAAGTAACATCAATGGCCTTTACCGGTAGTCTCCTGAATTATCAAATTCATACCTAAGTTACAGGTTTGAGTGTGACTTTATTTCTAGTGGATTTCTTGTAACATGTTTCTTTCTTTGTGTTTGTAAATATTCCTAAACTGGGTATTGCTTATGATCTTAACTTTCCAAAATGTATCGTTTCTCCCAATTAAATAACACCATCCCTTTTGTTTAACATTTTCATCACAAAAGCTGTTATGCTATTTTGAAACATTTCACATCCTTGAGTGCTTAATTATATTGACTAATTACTATGTTTTAGTTTAATCGGGTCGATTGGGTCTTCGTTGTTATATTTTCTGTTACTATGGAATTCAGCGGGTGCGAACAGTTAGCAGACAACGTAGATTAATTAACACTAGAGATCAATCAGTTAATTACAAATGAATGGGAGAATGGCGCCCTTTTAACTAAACATATGTTATTGATTGGTTCAAGTTCAAATTAGTGGCGCACTTTTAATTTCAAAACGTTTTTGTTCTGGTGGATTGGAGATGATGTACTATTTTTTTAAATAATTAGACAAAAAAAAAATAGAGAAATGAAGTGTTACTGTACAGGTAAGCGGAACAAGGCATTCTACAGAATGTGTTGCCGAGGCCTTGTTAGAGATATTCTCTAGGGTTGGAATTCCCGCAGAAATACTCACGGATATGGGAACGCAATTCACTAGAGAATTAATGAAAGAGATAAGTCGTCTTCTTCAGATCAAACAATTAACCACAACACCGTATCACCCCATGTGTAACGGGTTAGTGGAGCGCTTCAATGGGACCCTGAAAAGAATGCTGAAAAGAATGTGCGCTGAACGTCCCAAGGATTGGGATCGGTTTTTGCCAGCGTTACTCTTTGCTTACAGGGAGGTCCCACAGGAGTCGCTAGCCTTTTCTGCCTTTGAATTACTCTATGGTAGGACCGTGAGAGGTCCCATGACCATTTTAAGGGAATTGTGGTCGGGCGAGGTGGATGAAGAGGAAGTAAAGACTACTTATCAGTATATCCTAGACCTTAGGGAGAGGTTAGATGAAACGTGCAAATTAGCAAGGGATGAATTAGCAAAATCGTCCGCTAGATACAAGAAGTATTACGACTCGAAAACTAAAGATAGGAGATTTAAGGCTGGGGACAAGGTTTTGATTCTGCTCCCCACTGATTCAAACAAGTTGACCATGCAGTGGCGTGGTCTATACAGTGTATTGGCTAAGATATGGGTGAATGATTATAGAATTGATGTACAGGGTAAGGTCAAGACCTTTCATGCTAATCTTTTGAAAAAGTATGTTTCAAGAGACACAGTAGGTTTGTGTGTCGTAGCTGAGGAGGAAAAGGAGTTGCAAATATTAGGAATTGATAATCCTCCGCTCGAGTCGACCGAGTGTTGTAATGATGCAAACATATGTGATCGTTCAGATGAGGGTGAGCAAAAACAGCTCAAAACAATGTTGTCTAATTTTGAAGATGTACTTTGTGGTTTGCCTGGTAGCACTAATCTAATCGAGCATACCATACCATTCACAACGGATGATCCGATTAGAAGTAAGCCATATCCGTTAGCTCATAGTATGCGTAAAGTTGTAACTGAAGAGGTTCAGACTATGCTGAAAATGGGTATTGTGGAGCGGTCAAGCTCGCCTTATGCTTCTCCCATAACTTTGTTTAGGAAGAGGGACGGGACGAACAGGTTTTGTGTAGACTTTCGTAAATTAAATAAGGTCACCATGTATGATCCAGAACCAATTCCCAATCAGGAGGAACTAATGGTCAAAATAAGCAAAGGGAAGTTCTTTTCTAAGCTAGATTTGACAAAGGGATACTGGCAAATCCCAGTGGCCAAAGCCGACAGACCTAAAACGTTTGTTACCCATGACGGCCTCTATCAATTTAAGGTGATGCCATTCGGCTTCTGCGGTGTTCACACGCACGATGCGCAGGTTGCTTGAGGGGATACCCAACGTAGTCAATTACATTGACGACGTTCTGATCTATACAGAAAATTGGGGAGATCACCTGAGTACAGTTGAAGGGGTGCTTGATCGTATCAGACGAGCAGGGCTGACGGTGCGTCCCACCAAATGTTTCTTTGGGTATGCTTCGTTGGATTTTTTGGGTCACTTGGTTGGAGAGGGAGTTCTCAAACCCCAACCGGATAAAGTTGAAAAGATCATGAATACGTCCACCCCACGAACAAAGAAAGATGTTCGTTCTTTCATGGGACTAGTCAGATATTACCGTCGTTTTATTTCAAATTTTGCTGCCATTTCTGCCCCTCTCACAGATTTAACGAATGGGTCTAAGTCAAATAAGGTAGAGTGGGGTGAAGCGCAAGAACGCGCCTTCAAAACTTTGAAAAGCAGATTAGCATCTGCCCCTATTCTCAAGTTACCGGACTTAGGTAAGTGTTTCATTTTGTGCACAGATGCATCAGATATAGGCATAGGTGCTACTTTAATGCAAGAAGAAAGTGGGGAAAGATATCCTATTTGTTATGCTAGTAGAAAGTTACAGCCAAGGGAAGTAAAATATTCTACAATTGAAAAAGAGTGTTTGGCTCTTGTGTGGGCCGTGGAAAAGTTCCACGTGTATTTGTATGGGGTAGAGTTTTTGTTGGAAACTGATCACCAGCCTCTTACGTACATGACGTGTACTAAGATTAAGAACAACAGAGTCCCACGATGGGCTTTGTCTTTGCAGCCCTACAGCTTTGTGATCAAGGCTGTCAAAGGCTCGGAAAATCATGGTGCTGATTTTCTAAGTCGATGTCCAGAATAGTATTCTTAAAAGTTAGTACATGATAGTAAACTATCATGTTTTAGGAGGGGGTGGTGTCACACCTGCATTGTATTTTAGCATTCCTTGTGGGTGGAAATTTCCACCGGGTAACCTAGGACTTTGCAAATTGTTCATTTCTTTTTTCGAGTAATGTATGTAGATCCAGGCAAGTGCATAATGGGAAGCGGGCCCATCGGAATTCGTAGATTGTGCTTTGGCGGGTAAGGGCAGGGGTCAACTTAAGGTCGCTATATAAGGATTGGGGTGTGGTTGGATGAGGCATTCTGTGTGAGTCTCACCACCGTCCGGTCTTCGCCGTCGTATTCCTCGGCTTATGTGTGTTAGCCGTTAACCAGGCTTCTTTGTATGAGCCTAGGCTTCTTTGTATGAGCCTAAAGACTGGGAACGTTGATATTTTGTGGCGTTGCGTTTTAGCCTAAGCCATATCAGCGTATCCTGAGGATTACTGGGTGTATCCGTTGTCTAATTCAACGAAATCATTTTGGACACAATTCTGTGTGTATGTGCACCGCAAAGGGCCGTGTAACTGTGTGTTACGTCCCTGGCCGTTTGACCAAGTTAATCCGGGATTATTTTAGGACGATCCCGTAAGTTGATTTTTTTGTCCGTATTACTCATTTAATTGGTATCTATATTGTTGATCGCACAGTAGGGTTTGCGGAGAAATTAATATATTGTATTTTAAAGATTCCTCGATATATGGCTCACAATTCAGTCAGTTTTGTAAAATGTTTATCCATGCTTAGGCATAAGAATTTGTTATTGTTTAGGGTCAAATGCGTTTAAAGCATTTAAGGTATTTTTAGGTCGTATAAGTGTGTACGAATTAATAAGTTCGCCTCAGTGCCTTTGGTTGGATTGATTAATTTTGTATATTATCATGTATAGTATTGGGTAGCTATTATTTGTTTCATGGTAAGGGTTGACCCGGAGGTTCTTGGTATTATTTGGTAAATAGTGACACCATATTGGTTGTGTGTTGCTTGCTGACTTTACGTCAGATAGGGGCTATATTGACGTCATAGTTTGACAATATTCGTTGGTATATATATATATAGGTATAGCGATATGTTTGCCATTTGGCGCATGCCTGAGAGCAGTTTTGTTGTACTTTTGTCATATAGGGTTGCAGTGTTGGGGCCCGACGGCTACGCTGGTGTGAGGGGCTTGCCGTACCGTGTGAAGCTTACCGGAAGAAGTCTTAAACGATAGGGAAGAAGTCTTAAGCGATAGGGAAGAAGCCTTAAGCAATAGGGAAGAAGTCTTGAGCGATATAGGAGAAGTATAGCGATAGGGCAGACCCTTAGTAGATTTGTTTGGAAGGGTTGGTTGGGTTAGCGAATGCTAACCGAAGTGTGTATTTTTGGGGGTTGGGTATATGTATGCTTCTTTTGTCGAGACCAAAAAGCTAGTCATTGGTCGAGACGAGTTGTAAATAAATTATATGTTTCATTTCGTAAAATTCTTGGTAGTGTGTCATTTATTTATGTCATTCGTCTCGGGTGTCGAACATTAAGCAGGTTGAGACGTGTCCAGGTGGTACGCCATCAGCTGAAGCTCGAAATTCGCTTGTTTCGTTCCAGCAACTGCGGGTCTAAAATTTCTCTACGGCATTGAATACATAAATTAACTAAGATTAATGATCCAAAAGTTCTCCATGTACTTTCCTGCAGTTTTGTTGCAATTCCGCTCGAAAGATCGAACTATATTTTGTATTGCGCATGTTAAGAAACCTGCCGTTTTACGTTCAAAAGTTGTGCGCCAGTGAGATATCTGTACCATGTGATATGAATTGTCCAATGAGCCATGAGTTCTGTGTGCACTCTTTGTAGAAAACAACAAACATGGCGGCTCCCACGGGCGCTAGTCAGTCTCCAACACACGGAAATCTACAGTGCTCAGTGCACATTGAATCTGTAAAATTTGAAGCAGTCAAGACACTGACGAATAAACGATGGACTAAAGTTACTTCCTGCGCTAAAGATTGGCTTAATCTCAGCGGCGGAGACAGTTATATCGCCGTACTACTGATTACTCCATGGCCTACTACGATCAAGCGTGTGTTCAACAGCATAGTATGATGGGGTGCCACGATAAGTGTTACAGGCGGTTCATTGATAGCAAGCACATTGCTGCAAGAAAATGGACAGTACCAGAGGAGACCCCATATGATTTGGGATTTTGGGATCCAGGAAACCAAGCAGAAACTCTGGTGTATTGCCTGTTCAATTTATTATATGTGGGAAAAGAAACAATACATTACTCGGCGTTGCAAACGGGTGCAGGACAAGCTGCAGCAGGCAGAGAATTTCAATGGAGGTAAGCCTAAGCATACTACACGACTCTACTTTTACTTCTGTGACTAGTTGAAGTGTTAATAGAGGTTGCATAATGCAAGATCAGTAGCTCTTGAGGGATATAATCCAGGTCAAAGGGCACAGTGTTGGACCTGAACATAATATAATTAGTGGCATTGTCATCTGATTTGTTTTGTTATAAGGTGGTAGGAACGGAAATTTGTTTAATTCTCCATCTGGGGCACTAGCCTAAGTGTTCAATACAGGCTTCATAGTTTTCTTACTGTGGCTCTTTATTTGAATAATAGAGATATAATATTAGTAAGAAAAATAAGTGTAACAAAGGTGCAATAAGATTAGGTTTGCAAGGTCTTATGGTCAGCCTGTCTAGCTTTACCAAAATGAACAAGTATCTGACTCCTTTATTATTAGTAACAGATATAATCTACCATTGTATAATTTAAACCATAACATTAAGAGATAATGTACTGTACTGTTAAAAAAAAGCCTGTTTTAATTCTTTTTGCATGACACTGGTTTGCAAAATTCGAATGTGTCTTTGTTTGTCCATAGAAGATGAGCAGATCACATGGTATATAAATAAAATTGTGTTAGTTCTTACTTTTTCAAACTTACATTTTGATCAACAGAAAGTGCAAAACAATTTGCTTGTTTTATTTCATTTTATTAAAGTATTGCTTCGACAAGCAGCAGAGCGGAAAAAAAGATGAGCCCAGATTTTATGAATATTAGAGGAAAAGACTGTGTTGAGATTGAAATGAGGTACAACTCTCTATGTTGAAGGAACTAGATACAATTCTTGACAAGGAAGACATACAGATCTTGAAAGGTAAAGTACTGTCTTCAATGTGTGGTTCATTGAGTGTTCAGGGGTGGATCTAGGACTTTTGGAATATGGGGGTCCTCCCCCAAGGAAAATTAAAAAATTCTCTAAACGCTTTGAGATGCAATTTATCAGGTTAATCTTTCCATTGAAATTATTAAAGTAATTTGCAACATATTTCTAGCTGAATTGTAACTATATGGGTACCCCATCATAAAATGTGAGACTCAAAAATATCCAATTTCATGGTACAAGGTGTTCTGTTCATCTCCATCCTCAGACCAGAGTTTACCACCAACAAAAGATGCTCTGATCCAGCATGTTAAGCGCTGCACCAACCAGGCTGCTATTCACAGTAGGGCATTGCAGCAAAGGATTGATGCACTCTCAACAGAGGTACATGGACGGAAACTTGAAAATGATGACCTTATAATCACTTGGATGACGAAGCCACCTGACCCAGATGTTTTGCTTCAGTGTGTCAGCTGTAGAGTCGGCAAATGTCTTAAAGGAAGATGTTCCTGAATGAATGCGCAACTACCGTGTACAGGCCTATGTAAATGTAGAAATTGCAGCAACTTCCAAGAAGACGTTGAGATTGTTGATACAGGGGAAGATGATTTGGAGGATGAACTGTGATGGTGTTAAATCTTGATATCTTAGTCTGAAATTTTAATCAAGTTTGAAGTTTGTGAAGACGGTTAACTTTTCGAAGTCATGTTGTCATTATTTTGTTCCCCAGAGTTTAAAGGAATCAGAAAACATGATTTTATTCATATATTCATTTTAGCTATTATTAGTTTTACGTAGATTACCCTACCTATCAGACACCTTATGATAAATATCTACATTTTCTTCAAATCACACTTTTTTTGCCGAGAGGGGAGGGGGGGGAGGGTGTTATGGGCATTCTTTACCTCTTGCATATTCACAACTACATTTACTGATGACGATGACGATGACGATGACGCAAATACCGCGTCTTGAAACCAGTCAGAGGTTTATATACTGTTGTTGGGGAACCATCGCCCCTGACCATGTTCCAATATCACGGTTCTTTATTGTTTTGCCGTAACATTTCGTTACCTGTTTTATTCATATGTTAATACGTTTTGTGCATCTGTTCAAGTTTTGACTGAAGGATATTCAAGGCTTTAGTGACTTTATTTCATCTAATTATCTTCACCTCTACTACGGAATGGACTTTCCCTTGTCCATACCATATCTGACTTCAATGCAGTGAATTGAAGTGGATCCTGTTATAACTAGTACAGCTGTCCTTGGATGAACTTTTAATCACTTATTAATTCCGCGCAGCGCCTTTTGATGAAGAACCTGTATCTTGAATCGTTGCAAAAGCCCAGCTCTACTACACCATTGAGTGCATCGACCCAGTCTTAATAGATGTATTATTTCTTTCTATCTGGGGCTTAAGTTAACTGTTTCGTTATTCACTTATTTGTACCATTCACCTTTATTATTCATATTATTTGTAGAATATAGAACTATTATTATTCAAAATACCATTCGAAACTTTGTCGATCTTTTCTTTTATACATTAACTTCCTTGGAAACTCTTTTTGCAGGAATAGGAATTATAAACATGTCGTTTCCGTAACATGGAGAAAGTACCTAGTTTTGTAGAAGACTGTAGAAAGAGATATATACCGACTATAACTTTATTTCACATCTACGATATGCCATGACGTCTTAGTGTGCCAACTTATATATTGATTTATACAAAAGAAATAGCTCACTGGTCTTAGGGCATTGGCACATCTCACTGTAACTAGGGTTTTAGCTACATGTAAAGTAGAGGGGGAGGGGGTCACATGTGTAAAACAGTTTGTATGGGGAGTGTAACAATTATGGAGAAGAAATTTTCATTATATGTGTATATTTACGCATACATGCACAGACCAGACGAAATGCATTCATAACATAGGGGGAAAATTAAAAATATTTGATTTATTACAAAGCATTATATCTGAGTTTATTAAAAGTGGTACATTTTTATAATTGAAAACCTTAAGTTATAATGTGTAAAAATTGTATTTCATATTTCAAAGTTGAGAATGTGTTTTTTTACCATTTTGGCGAAAATGGAGGGGGGGGGGGGTGGGGGCAGGGCACAACTTGTAATGCCTGAAAACAACCCTCACTGAGCCTTAGACCAGAATCCTCTTCCACTATTCTTATTACCCTGACCAAACTATTATACAAAAAATATATATCAGTCGTAATTAAACATATAAGAAAAGAGTGGTATGTATGCACCACTGTACCAAATCTAACGTTAGTGTGTTCCTAATACATAGCATCGTAGCACGTAATGTCTATATAACATACCCAATTTCGAGGGTGTGTTACGAAAATACTGCAGGAAATTTTTTGGAGAACTTTTAATATAATGTCTGTGATGCATTAAACTACCCAAAAATGCTTTAAAAATCTAGACCCAGTGTTGCTGGAACGAAACTGATTTTACAGCCTCTTTTTGAGTTTCAGCTGATGGCCTATGGGGGACTACTCCTTTACTTGTGATTTTTAAAAAATCACTTCAGCAGTCAGTCTTTAATCAGAGAGTCTCAACATGGCTTTTGTCAAAAAAAAGGTCTTGTCTCACTAATACACATATACGTGGTTTATGGAAGATGTAACAAGCTCACTAAATAGGCAGAAGTCTGTAGATGTTGTGTTCCTGGATTTCCAGAAGGCCTTTGATAAATTTTCCCACCAGCGTATTTTACTTAGGCTGAAGAGTATCGGTGTCAATGGGAATTTACTCTCTTGGATCGAGAATGGACTTGGTAGGAAACAGAGGGTGGTAATTAAAAGCTGGGTTTCTTCTTGGCAGGACGTTACTAGTGGGGTTCCACAAGGGTCTGTTTTGGGTCCTTTGTTGCCGATATAAATGACATCGACGGAGATATTTTGTGTAAAGCTAAGAAGTTTGCTGATGACACCAAATTGTATTCTGAGGTCTCTTCCAAATGCGATTCTGAGAAGTTTCAAACGGATTTGGATAAGGATTTTTCCTGGTGTCAGGGATGGCAAATTCTTTTTAATATTGATAAATGCAAGGTAATGCACATTGGTAGTATTAACCAAAAGTATACCTACAATCTTGATTGTGTGGAGTTACAGGAGGTCTTTGTTGAAAGAGACCTAGGTATCTACATTGACTCATCTCTGCAACTTTCCAAACATTGTCTTGAAGCTGCTAATAGAGGTAATAGGGTTTTAGGTATATGATCAAGAGGAACTTCAGTTTTCTGAAAGAGGACATTGTAGTTAGGCTGTATAAGCAGTTGGTTAGGCCTCATCTGGAGTATGCTGTGCAGGCTTGGAACCCTTATTTTGCTAAGGATAAGGAAGTACTTGAAAAGGTCCAGAGGAGGGCTACTAGGATGATTAGTTCCTTAAAGAGTGCTCCTTATTATAGGCGGTTACATTTAGTGAATCTCACCACACTGCAGCTTAGGAGGTTACGTGGGGACTTGATTCAGGTTTTCAAGAATGTGTATGGTTTTGAAAATTTATCCTTTACCGACTGTTTCTTGTTTGCTACTAGTAGTTGTACCAGAGGTCATTGTCTTAAACTCCAAAAGTCACAAAGTAGGATTAATATTTGGCATAACTTGTTTTCTAATAGGGTTGTGAATGAGTGGAATAGTTTGCTTGAGAAAGTTGTACTTGCAAGTAGTGTCAATGGGTTTAAGAATGCTTTGGACAAGCACTTTAAGCATTGTAATCGGGTCTGAGTGTTTGTGTCTTCAGTTTTTTTCTCTCCTATAGGGTCCTTGGTGGGGACTTGAGTGTCACCCATGATCCTTCTTTTTTCCTACTTAACTAAACTAAACTAACCTGAAGCATTGGTATCTCAAAAGAACGCATATTTATCTCCTTAGATTCAGATTAATATGTCATAATGACGTCACAAATGTGAATATATACTTTTGTCAAAAATATCACCGCACTTGACTTTTTACACTATTTTAAATGATTTAGACAGAGAAATTAGTGAATTGATTTCACCTAAACGTTCCACTTGTGTGGACAAGCATATGTCACGTGTTCATATGATGTTCACACATTGATGTACTGCGGCATTCATGTGGAGGTTAAAAGTTTGGGATAAAGTGGATGTTGATGTTGCAGAGGCGATATGATCCTCCATGTATATGTCTGAAGACCTGCATTCTGTGAAGGAACATGGGTGAAGTGGGGATACGGGGAGGCGGAAAGGGGCGTTGTTGTTGTTCCGGAGTAAAAATATGATCCACAATCTTCAATATTAGGTAAATGGATTACTTACGCATGATTTAGGACTAAATGATGGGACTGGTAGAATTATAAAAGTTCTTTCTATATTTAACACTTAAGTTTGTTATTTGTTAACCCCATAACATAGTAGTAACCTGATATGGCTAGCAATCTCAAGCGATAGAGAATTATATTGGGGTTACAATTATTGAAATTGTTTATAAACTCAAGAAGTACGAAGTTTCTTTGTGATCAAAGGAAACTGGAATTAGAGAGTATGCCTAATTTAACAGTTAGTTCTGCATATTTGTTTGTTTTATAAACAGAACATTGACAGAAAAGAACGTTAGCAAAAACTAACAGTTGGTAGGGTATAAACCTACCTACTTAATGTGTTATATATAAACTAGGGAGTCTTTTAAAGTTGTGAATGTTTGCATATTCCAACGATTTCAATTTATATCTATACACATGCTTTGATATCTTCGTGCGACTATACTCCATTGTATAACAATGATGAGCTTTGACGAGGCACTTGTTATATTCAACGACGGTCGAAATGGAATGCTTTCGAATATTGTAACATACACAGTCACCTACACTCCCCCTCCTACACACACATGTTTGTATTACATTCAGACCGAGGACCCCATTGTATTTTCCATTGTTCGAATCCACGTAGCCTAACCTTAACAATACCCCGTACAATAGAATTCTTCCGAGAATGTGGTGATTCTTTAGAAATCACAAACGAGGACCTGGAATTCTTTTGTTCAAGTCCTCGGTCAGAAAACAAAACAAAGGCAAACACACACATACACACACACACACACACATATATATATATATATATATATATATATATGTGACTTACGTTGTCAATTGATGCAATTTCAAGAAGCAATATCTTAGATATCTGGAGTTGTTTACTATCAGTTTTGAATAGAGTCTCACCAGTACTGGGAAACGGGCATCGTAAACTGTTTCCATACCGAGACTGAAAATGAAAATAGAAGAGTCTTCAAGCGAATATAGAGCGAACTTTCACAAACTTTCTTACAAAATGGTGGTACCATCAGTCACGGAAGTTAACTTTAAATAACGCTTGTATTTGTATAACTCTTGTTGGCACTATACACTCCGTTAAATATCCCAATTTTAGAGCGGTAGAAAGAGAATGGAGGGGAAGGAGGGCAATGACTTTTGTTAATACTCGTTTTTGTGGAAGGGTTCTGAAGGGAGGGTGTCAGCTATACCTTTCAGAACATGATTATCTTATTCAGATGCACATAATTACTCTCATTTTCATCATTTTAACGACATTTTTGAATACTACTTTGCGTGCCTTACTTTAAATGTAATATCTTGCACACATGAAGGAAAGTAGGAAATATATGTTCCCATGCTTCTAGTTTCTACAGCCCTATGTGTATTACCGATATGAAAACTAATAATTAACCATAATACATGCTGGCAGATATGAATGTGCATCATTTATCTACTTCTGTGCAGATGGAGGTGTTGTGCTTTTTGCAGAAGATAAATTCTATACCACGAACGGCACTTTGATTGTAGAATTGTTAATGCCTGAATAAAATGTAACTTTGATCAGGGAGATATCGTTAAATATTTAGATGTGATGTGCTGATGTTCGGGATTAGAGAACGTCAGTGGGATCACGAAACCTTTTAGGTTGAACTATTTTAGAACTGTACGAACGCCAATGGTGGTACACACGGACTGAATCTTTATTGATGCATATTTTACTTTTTTCTTGAAATTCAAAATTGCGACTAAACTTTAATACCATATCATGCTGCTCGAACTTTCACCACTTTTAAAAGGATGCTGGCCAACTTCGACACCGAATTGCAGTGATTGACTGAGCAACACAAATAAGAAACGGAGCAACTTTGTAGGTAATTAGTAATGTACCTTGTTCCTGGCTATGAAAGCAGGATCTTCAGAAGCTGTAACACTTTAGATTTTCCAATTTTTGAGTAAAATGACATGTCAGAAAGAAAAGTTTTTTTTTAAAACGCTTTCTGTAATATATCTCAGCTCAAGCGGTTCCATATACCCATTGTTCTAGTGTAGGTGTTTTAACCTAGCACAGACACACCGTATATTTGTTAGGTTCCAATTTCATATTCAATTGATTGCAATTTTTAACCCGGTGTAGTTTATTGTTAGCCTAATACTTCAAACTACCAACAAAAGGCGTAACCGAGAATAATTCAGCCATGCTTTACCGCAGCCGATCTGTGAATGAATGGGGGACTTGCTTAAAAGGAAATGCTCCGATATTCCTTCCCTACTATGGCGCCACCATCGGGATCCAATGTAATATCATATGTATACAAGATGTGTGTTCTACAATTGCCAAAAAGTTTGCGTCCCGCTTTCGTTCACGAAAATTGCGGTGGAGGCGGAGGGGGGGGGGGGGAGCTCTTCAAATTACCATAGTTCATATATTCTTTGGTTACCATTTATAAATAATGTCATTTATTGTATTTATCTAGCAATGTCTATATGTTGTTAAGACAGTTAAGGTATTCCTTGTTCCTGTGTATTTCACAAAAACATGTTTTTTTTTACATTTCCGTATGTGTATTCTGAGACAAATTCAAATCTGACAATTGCTAAGAACGATTAACAACGTCATCGTTCACTACATAGTGAGCGTGATTATTGGTTTCGGTGTTATTCGTAACCTACGCATTCATGATGGTGTATATCTGGGCGCATGGGGGTGGGGTGTGCGTTTGTGACCCCCAGCTTGAAAACACGATATCTCAAGAACGGATGTTGGAACAGAGTTCATATTTAGTGTATAGAAAAACCACATTGAGTAAAAGTAGCTTATTGATTTTGATGGCGGTCACCAGAGGGTCACCAGAGGTCAAATTGTGAATACTTTGAAAACACGATATATCAAGAAGGAAAGTTTGGGCATACCTCATATTTCAAGTGTAGAAGAAACACATTAAGTACAAGAAGCATTGTTTTTGGTTTATGTAAATAGCATTTGGGTTCACCAGAGGTCAAATTGTGGAAACCTTGTAAACACAATATCTCAAGAGGGAAGCTTGGGCAGACCTCGTACTTAGTGAAGGTGTATAGCATAGAGTTAAGGAAGTCTATTGTTGTTAATGGAGGGAAAAGGTCATTTGGGTTCACCAGAGGTCAAATTATGAAAACTTTGTAAACATGATATCTCAATATTGGAAGCTTGGGCATACCTCGCACCTAGTATGAAGGTGTATAACATTAAGTTAAGGTAGCCTATTGTTTTTAGTGGAGGTCAACGGTCATTTGGGGTCATCAGAGGTCAAACTGTGGAAACCTTGTACCGTTTACAATTTAAGGAGCCTATTATTGCTTTCGGTGGAGGTAAAGAAGTGCTAAACATTTACTTTACTCCCTTCTTACCTGTCGCTCTACATTAACATACCTTCCTAAATACAATATCGCAAATGACGCTTGGACTGTTCGCATATTAGGTATGTTATCGTACCACATTGAGTACAAGAAGCCTTATTTTGTGGGCAGAGGTTAATGGTCGTATGAGTTTACCGGGGGTCAAAATGTAAAAAAACATGTTTTACACAATACTTCCACAAGGACAGATGTCATATTTAATGTGTTGATGCATCTATCACATATAGTACAAAAAGCCTGTTGTTGAGGTCAATGGTCATTCAGGACATCCTGTGTCATTGTGAATTTATTGTTTATCATATCACACTGCTTTTCACCGTACTACTAATATCAAATATGTTGTACACCATCACTATACATTACGTTAGATTCATGAAGTAAACAGCTCATGTTTCGTCATCGAAACTACCATGCATTTTTGCATTCTGAGTTTTGTTTTGTTTTGGTGACTAAATTCAAATAAAAATACAAGAAAAATGATTTTACAATAACTCAAAAAAAAGTTGAATGTATTTTTGTTACAAGTTAATGATTTGGGCATAAATGGGCATTTTCCACAATTTATTTATCTTTTGATTAATTCTTGTAACTTTTTATTAGCATAGAAGTGATACAAAATTTACGATATATAAACTAGTAAAACATATATCCGAAAACTGAAAAATACCATCTTGTAAACTTTGAACCGTTTAAAGTAGAACGATAGTGACAGAAAAAAAATCTCTCATTTTCATATATAATGTAGTTTATATGTTACCAAGCAACATATTTTTTTAATTTTCCAAATAGCACACCGGAAAGTTATAAAAAAAGGAATTAAAACATCGTTTTTTCGCCTCCGTAATTTAGGAATTTTCAAACACTGCAACGACCTTGAACAGCCCTCAGGTCAGTGAATGACGTCACTGTGATGATCTTTTCTGTTGTGAACTGTTCAGTACGGAGCTGTGCGTGCATTTCGTGTCAGCATAACTGTTATTTTCCGGCGTAATGTTCAAGACATGACTTGATTTCTTTACCACGTGTTTACAAGTTTTTTTTTACGAAATTTGCGGCGATTTCGCAACGATTTCCCAATATCTGAAGAGGTAACTCGCAAGCTGACCCAAAGTAACGTAAATCTCAAGATCACGTTTTTGGCGGGTTTTATATAGAGTGATGTATGAATGTGCTCACTTACCAGTCAAACTGGCACAATAACAATAGTGATGATAGTCTCAAACGTAGATTAGTATAACATCCGAAAGAAAATCCAAAGTTCTAAACAAAGTAGATTCGCTTGTATGCACTAGGCCTACTGTAAAACATAAACGTTCCTTGTTCCGTGCGTCATTAAATCCAACAGAAAGGTTTCATTGAGCTTGAAATACAACCGCATTTGAACTCAATCGAGTTGTTAGTCTAGCTCGAACAATTTTCTCACTACGTGCAATGCCTATTGCGTTTATTCAAATGCATGCCTCGTGGTTTGGGCTTCAGGAGGAATCGTATTCTAGCCCAACTTCACGTAGGTCCGCAAACGGTACTTTCACACTGTGCAAACATAAGTGACAGTGTGCGCTACCGTAAGTAATACTTACACGATGTTTTGTTTCGCTCACACATTTCCTATTCGTATTACATTTAAAGTGGTTTGGAGGGTATGAACACATCTCTGCCCCAAAAAACTCTGCCTAAAAGACGTCCATGCCCCAATTGAAATTTGCACGTGGATTCTCTCCTCACATAGTCATTAGGTTGTTCACGTCTGACATGTCTTCCAGTTCCAACACTTACTGTTGCATTTATCGGGATATATATAAATAATGCGGCATAAAAGCATCAATCTTTCAAACTTTTATTACTTTAGTGACCTTGCCACACGCAAATTTCAATTGGGCCCGAGAATCATCTTCTGTGAAGTGGGCAGAACAAACTTTCACATTCTTGCCATGAGAAACTCCTGGTGCGATGAAGTCTTTCCTGGTTCTCCTCACAAATCGTATCCAGAGTTTCCGATATCTCTCACTACTTTTTCCGCTTGGAAAATTGAAAAAAACTTATTGTAGAGTCCACATTCGTTCTGTTGCATCCCCCTACAACGCAATTTCTTGGATTTTGCTAGTGGTTTACGTTGTTTGTCGAGTCCAATATAGAGTAGGTTGCAACTAAACTTACACACTAAGTGCACACTGCTGAAGTACGCTCACCTTGTTATCATCATAATGACGTCACATGTCACTGTAGATCACGTGATCATCATATCGCTTTTCGCGAAAAGCCCAATTTTTGTTTAAGAAATCAACGAGTTTAGGATTTTTTTTAAGCCTTTCCCAACATCGGATTGACTTGAATTTTCACATGTGTAAAATGGAAACCAACTAGAATACTCTTGAATAAAATCGTATTTTTTCGTCGATGGTGAAAAATCACTATAGTTCATCTTTAAGTACGAAAAAACATGTAGCAGTAAAGTGTTCGATGTTATGAGAAAAGGACAAATTCCGTATTGAGAATAATGAAGCTTCAGGATGGCAATAATGTATAAGGTGTTTGTAAAGCGTTTGATAAAATATTACCAAAATCCGTTTAACAACATGCTGTTTGAATATATCCTCAACGGCATGTTTTTATTTGCTTATCATTTCTAATTCCTTCTAAGGAAACTATACATGTAGATTACGTTCAATACACTTTCACCGGTGGGATTATTTCTCTGTATTGTACTTATCAGTGCGATACAATACAAGTATGAATGAATGGAATAATGGAAGCATGAACGAATTGAAGGACCAAAGTTGACTCGGCTTTCCATAAGGATGTCCAATAGTTTCAGCAGAATATGTCTACATGGAGCTTACCAATTGTTTAATAATTAAATGACCACCATGAAATTTATGATCGAAAATTCAATGATCATCTTAAATTATTAACTGTATTCGTGACACGCATATACATTAGATAGAAAATTTCGTACGACTAAGAGTAGCACAACTGCACTATGCTATAGAAACCGTTTGCCTAGGTGGATGAAAATTATGTAATGTCATTAGGTGCAATCATGCATTTGGTAGAATTTAAGAATTTGTTGCCTAGCAAATGATACAACTGTAGGCATCATTATACTCAAAAGAACTGTAAAATACTTACTTGAAGAGTTATTTCATTATTGGAGTTCAACACCCATTTACCTCTGGAAGAATCTAAATGGAATCCATAGTAAAATAGGTTCCATGAAACTGTAACAAGACACATAGAACGAGTTAGTTATGGGTAAAACACGAAAATAATCATGAAAAAATATAACACAATTACAAGGTCAATGTTTTACCACCTATTAATATTCTTCGTTGAATATTACCGTCTAAGGATGTCACCCACCTTAGTATCCCACAAAGGATCACAAATTGTTTGTGATTATAACATATGAAGTTGTTTCTATATTCTCACCTTCAATTTCACGTAACTTCTGAGAAAGAGAATTGGGGGGAAGTGACAGAGGTAACAAACAGTCAATGAATCTGTAAAAACAAAGATATTTTTGAGTCATTTTAATAATATCCACCCTTTATAAAGTAAATATAATGTTACGTTATTGATATATGTGTCATTTAGTGTGTAAACATCAATCATCCAGCTAAACTTATATTCAACAACGCAGTTCCATAATGTGCTGGTTGGAAATTTATTGTTTATTAAGTGAACGTGAATAAAAACATAACAGTACATGATAAGTGATTACTTACGACAATTTCTTTAGCCGTTTGCATTTCCGTGCATAAGCAAATAATCCTAGTACTTGGTACGTGTTAAGTTCTGTTCCCTTCTCTTTCTTTATTTTTAGTTCCTCTAAGGCGGGAAATACAGGCACAGACTTTCCATTTGCCAGGAGTATCTTCCCTTTGCCCACAGGGTGAAATGATTTTAGTCTGAGATGGGTAACCTTGATTTAAGGAAGACACATTTTTGAAATTATTAGACAACCGTGCGTAGAACTATTTTTTTTTCATATCTTTGATTGTGAATTTATATTCCAGGTTTACAAAACCAAAGCACAGTGTTTTGCTCAATTTGTTGACGGACAGGATGGTTGATGCAACCCCAATTGATTATATACAAAATTGGAGAATTGCAGTTACTGTATGAAATATTGTATGGAATATATGAAAGGTGTAACGATCCGGCGCGTTAGTTCCTTTGCTCGGAGTCGTATTATTACTACTAACCGTTATTATTCATATAATGTACTCCAATGAGAAACACTTCTCGTTGCATCAGTACTATAAAACAAACTTAGAAATAGCAGCATAGGTTGTCGAAGTATAGACTTGGTCTAGTCCTTGCAGCTTAGTGTTTTAAATAATGTTATTCTACATAAGCTGTGAAACATTTGTATCAAGCTTAATATTTCAAATGACTCACGTAAGAACTGTAAAATACCTTTGATCTGAGAACCTCTGCACCCACTTTAAGATCTGTCGATGATTCGTAATTCCAAAGTTGACAGAAAATCGAAATAAATGATAAAAAGTGTTACAGTTTCTGTTGGCATTAAATAAACGTTGAAAGCAAACTCTATTAAACTTGTCATGGTTTATAGGTTACTTCTTCAACTATGTCATATTAGTTAATTGTTATTGATGTCTGTATCTTTGGAGTGCTGGTACGGCAATGTTACATTGTATACATTTTCAAACGTAGTACACTCTTAAAATTGTTGGGCAAATTATTGCCCAACCTGGGCAATTATTTACACAACCGTTGGGTCCGTATGCCTCCTGGTTGATGTTGGGCAAAAAAGTGCCCAACTAAGTTGGTTAATGATTTTGCCCAGCAAACGGTTAAATAAATACCCAACACCTTTGCCCAACACCTTTGCCCAACGCCTTTACCCAACAATGTTGGTCAGCGATTTGCCCAATGGTTGTGTAAAACCTTTTACCAATGGATTTTTCTTTACCCAAATGATTCTTGCCCAACAGCTAGTTAAAAATAATAGTGGTTGGTTAACTAATACAATACCAACATTGGATTGTAACATTTTTCATACAACTGGGTTTATTTAATAGGTTATAAAGCTTAAACAGAGAATGATAAAGAACAAACAAGTAATACATGTTTTTCATACTTTTATTTTTTCTGGTCTTAGCCGACTTCAGATTGTTCCTCCAGTATGAATTCTCACAGCATTCAGTGCTTGACTTCTATTTACCTAGTTAAATGATCTGTGACTTCCATCCAAAGCAATAATTTCATAAACTCACAATGGGGATAAACACATATCAACAATGTTAAAGCTGAAAATATTAGCTATCCATATTTTGCCATTGTTTACTATATTCAGTTCTTGAAATGTGTTGACCACAGAAGACCTCCTGTATGTTGACATCAACTACACAAGGTACAGGTGCAACACACAATCATGTACAGCTTAATGTTGGTCTCTTTCAAGCAACTCTGGTCTTAATAAGTGAATATAATATCACTGATAATTTCCAACATATAGTCAATTGAAGCTAACCATTTTATGTTTTAAACAAGGACACACAAATCGAAAAATATTGATACACCATTGTATCTGCAATTGCTTTAACAAGGAGCCAAGGCATATTTTGCTAACATTTTGATTGTGCTTAGATGATTGATGAACTGTAAAATTTAAACATCTTTTCAAACAAAAGCCAAATGGTTACACATCCCACATTGATTCTACATACTAGAAATAAAAGCAGCTTCAAGATCACAATTATAAGTGATCATAGGGACACTGCTGGCACCTGATCTGTTAAACACACAAAATTAAATGTTTGTTTGATATACCAACCCTGCCTCAACCTTTCACAAGTGTATACAATAACAAATCTACCCCCACCCCCCCCCCAAAAAAAAATACAGATTTTTTGTAGGTACAGTTTGCCAAGGCAAACAGTTACTATTTCCCTTTAATATGTAAATATATATGAAACTAAAGCAACCTTAAAATGTAAACATGTCAGGTTAATACCAGAAACCATTTGAAAAGTTTGTTGCAAGACACTTTGACCCTTAAACACTTCTGTTTGCTACGAAAGCTCCAAAGGCACTCAGTGAACGACTTTTGATAAAACCAAGTTCATATACCTAGCATGGAAAAACTCCCAAACCCCCTTACATTGAGTTTGGAAGTTAATGTCCAACACATAATGACTTTAAAACAAATAGTCTACTGCCGTTAGGAGTGAGGACTGCATTATTGGATGTCTCTCAATTATCACAAAAAAATGCTGAGGGGAACCTTTGCTCTCTCCTAAGCACAGAATGAATGGCTGTGGTCGCTCATCCTTCGATATTGTCTTGCAGTAGTCCTCTAACACTTGTCACCGACTGCAAATTAAAGAAAATAAACTCCTCGAGTTGCAAATAAAATGTAACAAAAACAGGTGAATAGACAGAGTTTTAAGACTTCTGCACAATGCTATGATACTGTGGACCAGTATAATTAAAAGAAAAAACAGGTCAGGAAAGTCAACATAGTTATCTTGACAAGGTTTTCAAAGTGTAACGCCCACCCCATTAATGTCAAATGACCTTTCCCTTGCACTATCAAGTACCGGATCACTTCATTATTATGACCAGGGTTTACATACCGACGATGAAATTTATTGAACCTTCCCCCATTTCATCACTAGTGTAATTTAAAAAAATTGCCCTGGTGGCTTCTAATGACCTCTGACCTCCACTATAATCAATGGGATTCATGTACTCATGTTGGCAAACCTATATGCATCACATATGAGATTCATCTAACTTTCACTCTTTAAGTTAGCATATTTACAAGGTTTTAAGTGTTTGGCCCTTGTTAACCTCAAATGACCTTTGACCACTAGCACAATAAGTAGCATTCTTCTGCTCACTATAAACAACAACACACCAAGTTTATGAGGTTAAACAAACTTTCAGCTGAGCTGGTATGAACCAAAAGGTGTACCACCAAAAGAATACCAAAAAAATATATATAATTAATGATTTTGCTTACTGGCTGATCGTCTATGAATGCTTGAAGGCAACTAGTCACCGTAGTAGATCCGCTTTTCTTTGCCCGTCCTCGAAAAAGCAATGGCAACAGAAAGAAAGCTAAGTTCTTCTTTTCATCTGTAAAAGAGATTAAGGCAAGAAATGAGAATGCTTGCAGATATAAACGACAAAAACATTAATAAGGCACACTATAGTCTGACCATATAAAACTTCAAGGACTGAGGATAAAATTCAAGGGATCTACACCGCCCTAAATGTGCTCCACAACTTTATGCTCATACACATTAATAACAGCAACATGAAAGTTAATGTGGCATGTGTACTCATAGGGGACCTACACATTTGTATTAGAAGACTTAATTACCTACCCTACACACTAATTTCAAGCCAAATTTTATAAGATTTTGAAGGAAAAAATGAAAAAGCCCATAGTGTGTGCTAACCTTTCATTGACACAGTCGTACTAAAATCTGAATACAATTGTCCAAAGATTTTTGGAAAAGTCAACTTCTAGACGTTTTAACATGTTTAATCTTCCTGCTCATAAAATATCTTGAGAAGAGTACACAACACAACAAGCTAATTTCTTTTCCTCAGCATTGGAAAAGTATACACATAAGGAATCCATCTCATTGGCCATTTTCAAGTTTGTGCTTATCGACAGTAGAATTAATCCAAATATTATATTCAATTGAGCATTAATGAGTAAACAAGGCTAATAATGAGGTTTTCAGTCATTTCTCCTGCTGACAAAAAAACATTTCACTTGTTGAGAAATCAACAGGAATTATTCAAACTATTGTGGAACCTACAAACAACACTGATACTGGGTCTCACTTCAACCACACACAAACCCGAACGCGACTACAAATAAAATAGTAGCCAATTAATCATATTGAGTGCAATGTTTGGAGGAAGTTTGCAGAAAGGTTCAGAAGCCACCATTTGACATTAACCAGCTGATTTGGTCCTTTCAGATCAGTTGATTTTGATAGATTTTTAAAAAGTAACAAACCACCAAAAACATATTTTGAAGGTTAATCCAAATATTGACCCATACCCATACCCATAAACTATATTGTCATGGCATAAGCTCTGAATGAAGCTAGCTATGAATTCACAGGCCATGACTATACAATAAATTTGGCTTACCATCAGTCAGTGCATCCAACGTCTTCTCTAAATGCAAAAAGTTCGGCCAGTTTGGGATGATCGCCTGTATAGCACAAAATGTCCATTGTCAAATATCTCACACTGTTGTATAATTTGTTGGCAGTTGGTTTTTGTAATAATTCGAAGTCCTGTTCTACCTGTAGGAAAGAGAAAAATATGCAAACAGCATTATAGGCCTATAACATTACTAGCGCTGATGTTCTATGCTATACTAATATTATTATAGCCTAGAACTCATTAAATGCCAGGCCTAACTTAGGCTACTTTGAAGTTTGAAAAACCCTCGAAGTTCGGACACCCCTAACGAATGCATAATTTCACCATGGCACAAATACAATAGGATCAATTTGACGAAACCTATGAAGAGACATTTTTTCTAATGAGAATGTTTCTTCTGCCATCGATAGTATCATTTTAAAAGAAGTGTGAACACATACAATTCTGGAGCATTTTAGTGCTAAAGTGTTCGAACTTCGAAGGGTCCATTATTATACTACTGTATGTACGTACTACTTCTAGCATTAACAACGTACGTGTAAGTCTAACATTAGGCCTAAGTTATGACAGGCTAGGTCTAACGTTAAGCCAATAAGGGTTCATGTGGTCATTTGCCGTATCAAACTTAATAGAAATAAAGGGAGTACAATTTATTATTTACAACGAAAATGTGCTACAATGAAACCTTGTCTAGCCAAGATATAGGCTAGAGAGACCTGGTGCATACGCATAGCTTACCGTAAGTTGACAAGGATCTGCATTACACAGGCGTTCGCAACGTTAATACAATGTGAGTAACTTAGGCCTAGTTACACACTTGCGGGCGCGCCTGTGGCGCCTGTCAATCGCTTCACTACAAGCTAGCCTAACGTAATACCACTGATACCACTGATATGTAGAGATCGCAGTGTTCGATGCACACACCAAGCAGAGGATTGTTTTTCTTTACGCTCACCTTCAAATGTAGCACATAACTCTGGCATTTCCCACCTCTTGAGTACTGCGCTAACAAATTCGTCAGCCATTGTGTAAGTTATAACACGTTCACTATATACGATCTACTCATGATGCATGCACATCGCGCAGAGTACCAGTATAGTAATGGCGCAAAAATGCTGGTTTTTGCACAACATTGGGCAAATCAAACTTGTTTGCCCAACAGAAAGTAACAATAAACTACATCTTAATTTTTGCACAACAAAGTTTACCCATATCAGTTGTGTAATTTCTTTTACTCAGTTGTTGGTTAATATTTACTCATATTGGGCAATGCTTTGTTTGCCCAACCAGTTTTGCCCGACAGTTTTTAGAGTGTAGGTGATTAATATTCCTATGTTTGATATTGTACATGATGTGTATAATCCGGATGTTAGTCAATGTAAAAGGAAACCCATGGAACATATTTTCCAGATGTTAATGAGCATCTTGTGTAAAGCAATGTCGTTTGAAGGCATATCCACCCGCAAAAAACACAATGCAAAAACATCAATCCATAGAGCTAAGAGTAAAGTTTTGACCAACCGACGTATCCAAATGTGACAGAGACTAATTGTTAAAAAATAGAGAATGAGTTGATGTTATCTTGATAATGTAAACTTCCCAAATGGCTATTAAATATAATGACAACCATACCTATTTTTTCCACATTCTGAAAATTGGCAGCCATCGTACCTATGAAAATGTAAATAATTAATCGTTGTTTACTGCAAATAAGATAAATATCAGTTAAGTAATAAATATAGCTACCATGGTTGTTTATCATTTTTAACCGATGTGTTAGTTAAATGGAAACGCTTACGACCTTCCAAACGACGTCTATACGTGTATGAGCTTTACGAAATAATTTAACATTAGCGTATTATCCAAAGCGGATTGAAGTCAATATCACAGGAAATGCATTTGCTGAAAATGGTTCCTTGAAGTTGATGAGGTTGAGGGATGAAACTGGTTCTTGAGAACTTAATATTTAGCATATTTTGTTGCTGCTGCGTTGTCTAAAAGTTCCAGAAATATAACGAGTTAGCAATGATTAATCGTTTTACAATGAATTCTAACAAGTGAGGCTTGTGCATTCTTTCTGCACGAGAAAGCAGTATTGTATATTTACATATTACAACACACTTAACTCACTCTGCTGAAATCGAGCCGATTGCCCAAATATAAGTTTCTATATTTGTTCAACATGTGCTTCCTTGAAGCTGACAAACTCACACTGAACAAATGATGATGATGATGATGATGATGATGATGATGATGATGATGATGATGATGATGATGATGATGATGATGATGATGATGATGATATTGATGATGATGATGATGATGGTGACGATGAGGGTGACGGTGATGGTGAGGATGGTGGTGGTTGTGATGGTGATGATGAGGTGATGATGATGTTGATGATGATGATGATGGAGAAGATGAAGATGGTGGTGATTATGATAATGATGACGATGATGGTGATGGTAATGACGTTGGTGATGGTGATGATGATGGTGACGATAATGATGATGAGGGTGATTATTATGATAGTGATCATAATGGTGATTATGATGCAGATGATGTTAATAAAAGTGGTGACAGAGATGATAAATTGATGGTGGTTATGGTGATTTTCATGGTGATGATGATGATCATGATGATGATGGAGATAATAATCATGATGGTGGTTGTTATGGTGAAGGTGGTAATGGTGATGATAATGAGTATGGTGATGATGATGTTGGTGATTAGATGGTGGTGGTGATGTTGATGGTGATGATCATGATGGTGATGATCATGATGGTGATGATGATGGTGGCGATGTTGATGATTATGGTAATGATGTCGATGATGGTAGTGGTGATGATGGTAATGATTGCGATCATGATGGTGCAGTGATTGCGATGGTGATGGTTGTGATGATGGTGACGATGATAATGATGAGGGTGATTATTATGATACTGATCATAATGGTGATGATGATGGTGGTGATGGTAATGGTGATGATTATGATGGTGATGATGATGGTGGTGATGATGATGATGATGATGGTGGCGATGTTGATGATTATG